>NC_029789.2:32598988-32599438 GCF_000816755.2 Arachis ipaensis
CCATCAAATTACAACAGAGCTCCCTAACCCAATGAAAAGGGGTTTAGTTGTTCATAGCTCTGGAAAATGAAAACAAAGATAGAGAATACATGATGATATTAGAAGTGCAGAGAAAGTAAATACAGAGAGTAATTCTATGCCCAGAGGCTCCCTCTATTTTCCAACTCCCCAAATAATTCAAAGCTACTCCTATATATACTACTCTTCTACTCTTCTAGTTGGTTCTTCAAGTCTTGGGTCTGGGCCTTTGGATCTTGAGTTTGAACCAGTTATCTTCTTCATGGGGCTTAGCTTTGCTTGCAGACAGAAAAGGTGAAGTAGGCAGGGACTTTGGCTTAGGACGTTAGTGGTGTCAACGTTAAGTGAGAGTGTGGGTTTGAGAACGTTAGTGACAATCACCTTTTTCACTAACGTTCCTAACCCAAATATGATCACGTTGACTTCAACATT
>NC_029789.2:32599467-32614035 GCF_000816755.2 Arachis ipaensis
TAGCTCCCACGTTAGAGTCCACGTTAACTAGGTTAACGTGGCTTCTAACGTGGCCTTGCTAGCCATCTCCAACGTTAGTGACAAAGTTGAGTGTCACTAACGTTGGCTCAATATTCCCTTATCCACGTTAGCTTCCACGTTAACTAAGTTAACGTGAGAGTTAACGTGGCTCATGGTGGCATGTGTGGGCTCCTTCCAACGTTCGTGACAATGTTGGGTGTCACTAACGGTGGCGTCACCTCCCTTCTTCACGTTAACTTCCACGTTAACTAGGTTAACGTGGGAGTTAACGTGGCCTAGTGTGACTTGGCCAACGTTAGTGATAATGTTAAGTGTCACTAACGTTGGCGTCACCTCCCTTCTTCACGTTAACTTCCACGTTAACTAGGTTAACGTGGGAGTTAACGTGGCCTAGTGTGACTTGGCCAACGTTAGTGATAATGTTAAGTGTCACTAACGTTGGCTCCATTTCCTTTCTTCCACGTTAGAGTTCACGTTAATTCAGTTAACGTGACTCTTATCGTGGGCAATGATGGCTTCGAGAGCATTATTGGTAATCACTTTTCTCATTAACTTTGCAAGTTACTCCCATTCCACGTTAATGTAACTAACGTAGCCACTAATGTGGTTCTTCTTTGCTTCCTTTGTCCTGAAATCAAGTAATAAAGTGCATCAAAGTTCTAGTCCAAGTCATGGGAAATGCAACATCCAATTTGTCCTTAAATTCATGCAAAATCCTCATGAAATCATGTAAAGTACACAATGTATGCTTGAATCAAGATGTAAGTGACTATCTACCCAAAACTAGCTTATTTCCTAAGGAAATGCATGAAACTACCCTAAAAAAGTAAAGAAAAGGTCAGTGAAACTGGCCAAAATGCCCTGGCATCAGCAGCCCAGTCAGATGTTGAGAGATCATGTTGACCTGTTGCGTCAAGATCTTATTCTGAGCCAATATGGCATTCAGAGTCTCAACTTCATGAACTCCTTCCTTCTAAGAGGTTCCATGGTTTATAGGAATGAGTTCTCTAGCTTCTGCAGGTGTTTTCTTCAAGTGGAGAGATCCACCTGCAGAGCTGTCCAATGAAATTTTGGACATCTCAGACAAGCCATCATAGAACACACCTATGATGGACCATTCTGAGAGCATGTCAGGAGGACATCTCCTAACCAGTTGCTTGTATCATTGCCAAGCTTCATAGAGAGATTCACCTTCTCTTTGTCTGAAGGTTTGAATATCTATTCTAATTTTGCTCATCCTCTGAGGGGGAAAGAACTTAGCTAGAAAAGCATTAACCAGCTTTTCCCAAGAATCAAAACTCTCTTTAGGTTGGGCTTCCAACCATAGCTTAGCTTTGTCTCTTAGTGCAAAGGGAAAGATCATAAGCTTGTAGACTTCAGGATTAACTCCATTAGTCTTTATAATATCACAGATCTGTAAGAATTCTGCTAAGAACTGATGTGGATTTTCCATTGGAAGTCCATGGAATTTGTAGTTCTACTGCAGAAGAGAGAGTAACTGAGGCTTAAGCTCAAAATTATTAGCTCCAGTGGCAGGTAGAGCAATGCTTCTGCCATAAAAGTCAGAGGTAGGCATGGTGAAGTCACCAAGGACCTTTCTTGGCTCCTCTTGAGGTTCGTCCATGTCTCCTTATTTTTTTTCAAAACTTTCTGAGAGGTTTCTTCCGGAGTGTTGTGCTTTAGCTTGTTGTAGACGCCTCCTCAGAGTCTTCTCAGGTTCAGGATCAGGAGCCAAGAGGGGTTCTTTATCCCTATTCCTGGTCATAAACAAGAAGAAAAAGAAAAGAAAAGAAAAGAAAAGAAGAAGAATTTCTATGCTAATAGACAAGAAGCTCCTCCTTAAACTCAGATGTGAAGAGAGAAGAAGAATATTTTGAATATAGGGATAGAAGTAAACAAGAGAGAATGAAAGATGAGAAGGAAGAATAATATAGATGTGAGAAGAAGAGCAGTATAAATAGAAAAAGTAAATAAGAGTTAAAATATTTTTGTTTTTATTTATTTATTTAATTAATTTTCAAAAATTAGTTAATTAATTTAAAAAGAATTTAAAATTTAAATGTTAAATTTTCGAAAATAGAAGAGAGAGAAGAGGAAGAAGTTTTCGAAAATTAAGAGAGATGAGAGTTAGTTAGGTAGTTTTGAAAAAGAAGAGAGAGAAGAAGAGAGTAGTTTTCGAAAATTAAGGAAGATATGAGTAAGTTAGGAAGTTTTAAAAAAGAGGAGAGAGAAGATAAGATATTAATTAAGAAAAGATTGGAATTTTAAAATAAGATAGAAGATAAGATAAGAAAATATTTGAAATTAGAAAAAGATAAAATAAGAAATTAAAAAAGTTTTGAAAAAGATATGATTTTTAAAATTTGAAATTTGAAAAAGATAAGATAAGATTTTTGAATTTTGAAAAAGATATGATAAGATTTTTGAAAAAGATAAGATTTTTTTAAAAAAGATATGATTTTTATTTTTGAAAAGATTTGATTTTTGAAAACTTGACAACTAAGATAAGATAAAATAAAAATTTAAAATTGAAATCTGAATTTTTATGGTTAATTTTCAAAAATTATGGTTAGAATTAAGTTAGAAAAGATATTTTTTATTTTTGAATTTTTTGATGAAAGAGAAAAATACACAAAAGATGCAAGACTTAAAATTTTTAGATCTAGTACCTTTAATTTTCAAAAATTTTTGGAGGGAAACACAAAGGGACACCAAACTTAAAAATGTTAAGATCAAAACACATAAAAGACTCAAGAACACTTTGAAGACTCACAAGAATACAAAGAACAAAATTCAAAGACTCAAAGAACACAAGAACATAAAAAAGAACACCAAACTTAAAATTTTTAGAAAACCAAAAATAAATTTTCAAAAATTAAAAGAAAATAACAAGACACCAAACATAAAAACTTGACATAAGATTTAAACAAAGGAACTATTTTTAAAAAATTTTTTGAAAGAAGGACTCAAAGAAACAACAATTACCAAGAACATAAGCACAAGGCTCTAACCAATTGAACAAATAAAATAAAAATATTTTTTTCAAAACACCTTTAAAAAATTTTCTAAAAAAATAGAAAAAAAATAAAAATAAAAATAAAAGACTCAACAAGAACACAAGACTCAAACAAAGAAAGGACAAATATTTCTTATAAAAGGTTTAAGAAGAAGAAAATAGAAAAATTAAAAGACTCAAATCAAGAACATAAATTGAAAAAAGAAAAGAAAAATATTTTTGAAAAGGTTTTTAAATTTTTTTTCAAAAAAATAAGAAGAAGAAAACAAAAAATAAAAAGACTCAAACAAAAATAAAAATTACCTGATCTAGGGAGCAAGACAATCCGTCAGTTTGTCCAAACTCAACAATCTCCGGTAATGGCACCAAAAACTTGGTAGCACGAATCTCCACACTTTCGTACTATTGTACCAGCAAGTGCACTGGGTCGTCCAAGTAATACCTGAGCGAGTCAGGGTCGATCCCACGAGGATTGTGGTGTGAAGAAAGCTATGGTTATCTTATAGGTCTTAGTCAGGCGGATAGAAGAGTTATTGGATTTGATTGTTTGATAGAGTGAAAAAAGTCTAAAGAAAAGGGTATAAAATACTTTATGAATGGAATTATACTTAGGGATAAGAAATTAGTTAAGGTTTGGAGTTGCTTTGTCCTTCTGTATTAACTCTGGTATTACTGTCTTCTTCAATTGTGAATGATTTCTTCTATGGTAGGCTGTATGTGATTGACGCTGGTTTGAGCAGCCGCCAACCTTTTAAAAATTTTCTAAAAAAATAGAAAAAAAATAAAAATAAAAATAAAAGACTCAACAAGAACACAAGACTCAAACAAAGAAAGGACAAATATTTCTTATAAAAGGTTTAAGAAGAAGAAAATAGAAAAATTAAAAGACTCAAATCAAGAACATAAATTGAAAAAAGAAAAGAAAAATATTTTTGAAAAGGTTTTTAAATTTTTTTTCAAAAAAATAAGAAGAAGAAAACAAAAAATAAAAAGACTCAAACAAAAATAAAAATTACCTGATCTAGGGAGCAAGACAATCCGTCAGTTTGTCCAAACTCAACAATCTCCGGTAATGGCACCAAAAACTTGGTAGCACGAATCTCCACACTTTCGTACTATTGTACCAGCAAGTGCACTGGGTCGTCCAAGTAATACCTGAGCGAGTCAGGGTCGATCCCACGAGGATTGTGGTTTGAAGCAAGCTATGGTTATCTTGCAAGTCTTAGTTAGGCAGATCAAAAGGTTGTTGGATTGATGCAAGGGCAATTCATGAAAGGGATATATTGTATATATTAAAATCAGTAATAGGAATAAGGTAAAGGATTGGAGTTGCTTTACCTTTCTGAATTAACTCTGGTACTACTGTCTTCTCTGCTTGTGAATGATCTTCTTCTTTGGCAGGCTGTATGTGATCAACGCCATGGGCCGTGGTCATTGATCTCCTCTGTTACAGATTAAATGCCATTGGTCGTGGTCATCCAATCTGACGAAGGGTGAGACGAAGGGTGAAGCACTTAGCAAGTCATTCTCTTGGAGATCCTACTCAAAGCGCCACAAACAAGGTCGAATCTTCCGGATCAAAGAACGCTGCTTCTATAGATTCTAGCCTATACCACAGAGACCCTAATCTCTCCGGAAATTGACTGAACTGGTGTCTCGAGAAGTCCCCAACGAAGTCGTGGATTAACCGTCTGAGAGATGTATAAACATAGTTGTTGGCTCGTGCTTTCCAGTCACATATTCACACGAACCCAAGTAGACGCGGGTGTTTGTCAGGCACGTTCGTCTTAATGTGATTAACAGAGCTAATTTTTCAGATCATCCTATTCACCACGATGAAGATCGGATATACATCTTAGAGATAGATCAAACACGGATCGGAGAAGAAACAGAAATACTTTTATTGTCAGCAGGGCTCCTCCCCTCAACCTAGGAGGTTTAGAAACTCATACTAAAGTAAAATACAAAGTAAACGTGTATGATGACTCAAAGGAATCGAAGAAGGTTTGATTTACATAAATAAAATCCCTTAAATACTAAACAGATGACTAGTAAGGGTAAAGCAGTCTATTCAGTGCTAAAATCCACTTCTGGGGCCCACTTGGTGAGTGTTTGGACTGAGCTTTGATGAGATCCATGTGCTATGAGGTCTCTTGGGCATGGAACACCAGCTAGAGGGTCCTCTTTGGGTGTTTGTACATATGTCTCTGCTCCTTAGGCGCTGGACGCCTGGAAGGGGGCAGGAAGCTGGCGTTGGACGCCAGTTTTGGGCCTTCTAATCCGAAGCAAAGTATGGACTATTATATATTGCTGGAAAGATCTAGCAGTCAGCTTTTCATAGCCGTTAAGAGCACTCCATTTGGACGTCTATAGCTCCAGAAAAGCTCTTTCAAATGCAAGGAGGTCAGATCTGGACAGCATCTGCAGTGCTTTCTTTATCTTTGAATCAGACTTTTGCTCCAACTCCTCAATTTCAACTAGAAAATACCTGAAATTATCAAAAAATACAAAAACTCATAATAGAATCCAAAAATGTGAACTTAACACTAAAACCTATAAAAACTTAATAAAAACTAAATAAAAACTACTAAAAACTATATAAAAATGATGCCAAAAGACATAAAATATCCGGTCATCTATGGTCCATCACACGATTCCTATACCGTAGTTTGGTCACATAATAATTAAAATCAAATCTAAAACCTATCTCAGCTCATCACACCCTAGTGCCATTTGCATGCCTAGCTATTCAAGTTCAAGCTTCTTTCTAGCTCTATATTTCATTTTAGTGGAGTTTTGGTACATACAACAATTGAAAAGATGGTTGATTAATGTGGGAAACTTTCCCACTACCTCTTCCCCAAATAGGTGCATACATAATCTTATAAACATATCCAAAGATGACCACAGGGGTTGGTTTATCACTATATATGTTTTTTATCTTCATTTTACTTTTTATTAAAAATTTTCGGAATGTCTTATTTAATTTCAACCCCATAATGTATCACAACATCATAACATATATATGGTCCTACCCAACTTGTGCACGTCCTTCAAATTGGACATATGCATGTGGAAAATAGCTTAGATTCTACTTTTTTGGGATTCGAGGGACCAGAGTTGACTGGCTCCAGCTGTATTATATAGTTTATGTGTATTTGAACTTTCTTTGAAATCTGAAGTGCGGAACTTGTCCTTATCAGAAATGTTAAATGGTATCCTTTTCTTTTGGTTGATTGCAAGGAGGAGGGGACAAGAAAAACTTATAGATATATCTGGTTAGAGAGGAATGGACGAATTTTTAATAATAAGAATATTGGAATAGAAGAGATATTTTACAGATTTTTTATCAGTTATAGGAATTGGTGTAATTTGAATTTTTTTTGTTGTTGATAATAATATCAAAAATAACATAAGAGATTATTTGTAGACATTAATTTTTTACTTTTGTATCTTGTTTTGAGACTGTTAGAGATCTTATTGTTCCACTTATCGTGTTAAGCTCTTTTTGTTCAAAAAAAGATAATTACTTGCACTCTAGTTCAGACTATGATAAATATAGTCATTATTACCATATTGAATATTCAAAAGGATATATATATATATATATATATTGGATATGTTTACATACAAAGATCTATGACTGAGACAGGAACGTCTGCATATAAAGTGTGTGTTGCCTATTTATGTTCATTATTGTTAGTCCAACTTGGTTAAACTCTAATAACATTGTAATAAGCAGACAATTAAAATTATAAATCATTATTCACGTTTACTTTCTTATGTTTCATTTAATTTAAGTAAACAATATATAATGGTTTGCGTTTGTCAACTAATTAAGGATAAATATGTAAAACGATGAAAATTATTTAATAATTGGTCAATATGAATTTTATTGGTGGTTTAAAAATTGATCAATCTATTTAGATTACCAACTTTTTTTGGTTGCAAGAAAAAAAATTTAAACACTACTTTTTTTCAGTTAAAAAAGAATGAAAGAAGGAAAGAGAAAGAAAGAGACCAGGAGAGAGAAATCAGAAATGCACACTTTTCTTTTTAGATGGTTACAAAAAAGGATTCAAACCGAAAGTGAAACGAAAGGCAATAACAATGGTGCTCATACGGCAATGTGGCGTAAACCGAAAACTCCAGTGCCAAAACAAAGATATAAAATAGTTTCCTACTTACTTCTCCAAAATTAGCTACTAAATTAATTATTTTATATTTATATATAAATATATATTATTTTAATTATTTTTATAAAAATATTATTTATACATTAAAATTAACTACTAAAATCAGTTAACAAATAAATTGTACAAATAAATTGAAGATGAGAATAAACAGTATAAAAAATTTCACTGATCACCTGCATAATAGTAGCAGTCTAGAATAAGAACAAAAAGAGGATAGAAAAAAGAGAAAGAAAGATTAGTCAGAAAGAAAAAAATTCACAATGCACCACACCTCCCTTCATTTTCTCTAACTATTGATATTCTCTTCTTCTGCATTATTTTTCAATTTCAGTTAGTTAGAACCATATCTCCCTTCTCCTAGCAGTGTTCTTTTTTTTACTCTATTGCCCCTCTTTATTGTATCATTATCCTCCACGTGAAAAACGACCTTGTCCTCAAAGTTAAAGAATGGGTAGGTTGATCTCATTTCTTCATACAGCTCCCAAGTGGCTTCTTTGTCGGACAGGCCTTGCCATTTGATTAAGATCTCCTCTTGTCTTTTTCCATTATTTTTTACCATGTGATGTCCCAATACCATATGTGGCTGTAGTTTACAACTTTTCTCATCAATCAACAAGGGTGTGAGAATATTGGTCGGTTTAGGGGCGCCTTCACATTTTTTGAGTAAGGAAATATGGAAAATCTGGTGGATCTTAGCTGTAGGGGACAGAGCAAGCCTATATGCCACTTTCCAAATTCGAGAACTAATCGAAAAAGGACCAAAATACTTCATGGACAATTTCTGGTTCTTTCGAAGTACCCCCAAATTTTGTCGATATGGATGCAATTTGACATAAACAAAATCACCAATTTGAAAGTCAACCTCACGTCGCTTGCAATCTGCCTGCGCCTTCATTCGTTGTTGCGCCCGTTCTAAGTTTCTCCTCAACATCACGAGGACCCTGTCCCGCTGTTGTAGCTGCTCTTGCAATGATGGAATGTCTAATGGTCTTGGTTCATATTTGAGGAGAGGAGGAGGATCTCTCCCAAAGACCACCTTGAATGGCGTCATGCCAATGGCCGAGTGAAAAGAGGAATTGTAACTATATGCAGCCCATGGTAGAAGTTTGAACCAATCTTTGGGGTTCTCTTGAGTGTAGCACCGTAGATACATTTCTAAGCACCAATTAAGGACCTCAGTTTGGCCATCCGACTCGGGGTGATACGCTGAACTTCTAGCCAATGTGATACCATGAGTTCCACAGCATTGCTCCCAGAACTTACTAGTAAAAACTTTTTTCACAGTCTGAAACAATCGAATGAAAAATTTCATGCACACTCACCACGGTTTGAACAAAGGCTTCTGCTACTTTAGGCACTGTGTAATCAATGGGCAGTAGAATAAAATGGGCAAATTTTGATAATCTGTCGATCACCACTAAAATAATCGAGCAACCATGGGACATCGGAAGGCCGGTAATAAAATCCATCAAGATATCTTGCCAAATGTGTGAAGAAATTGGTAGAGGTTCAAGGAGCCTTGTGGGTGGTTGTGTACTATACTTTGCCTATTCGCAAATGTTGCAAGCTTTAACATAGTCGCGAATAGATGAAGACGTTCCCTTCTAAAAGAATTGTGCAGCTAAACTGCCCAGAGTTTTCTTATACCCACCATGTCTTTCTATCAAAGAGTTATGGCTTAGATGCAACAGCTGTTGAATTAAAGAGAGCCAGCCGGGATTATAATGCGATCGTCCCAGTACCATAACCCGTGGCGTTGTTGCAGCCGGCCAGAGCATTTTTTCGTCTCCAAGAAAGTGACATCTGGCTTAAAAGACCGGTGTTCTTGTTGTAATAATGGCGGCAGACTGTCGGTAATCGTGGTAAGCTCCAAGAAAGCACGAGATAGCCTATCCGTGCCTTTATTTTCACATCCTTTCTTGTATTCAGTTGTAAAATTGTACCCAAGTAATTTAGCCAACCATGCTTGTTGTTCCAGGGTATAGATAATCTGCGCTCGTAACTCTTTAAGGCTCTTGTGGTCTGTTCGTATTATAAAGCAAGTAGTGCCGAAATTTAGACACCGCAGCTAGAATTTCTTGCATCTCATGCGCATATACTGACTGTCTCTACGCAGTAACAGATAGCTTCTTAGAGAAATAAGAAATCGGAACCGCTTTGGCTCAAAACAAAGCGCTTATCAAAATCAGGCAGTGCCAAAACTGGAGCATTGGACAAGGCACCCTTTAGGGTGGTAAAAGCCTCCATTGCTAGCAAAGACCAATCAAAATTATCCTTCCTTAAAAGATCAGTCAAAAGGGCAACAAGCACAGCAAATTAGCGGATGAATTTTCTATAATAACTGGCCAAACCCAGAAAAGTCCGTAGTTGCTTAAGAGAGGTAGGAACTGGCCACTCCCTTATCGCCTGCACCTTGGACTCATCAACTCGGATCCCTTGATGGGAAACAACATGTCCCAAATAATCCACCTCTATTTTGCCAAAGGAACACTTTGATAGTTTAGCATATAATGCATTGCACTCCAGAATATTCAACACATGCATTAAATGGTTTAAGTGTGATTGTCAATCCGGACTATAAACTAATATGTCATCAAGAAAATGAGAACAAACTTATGCAATACCTCATCAAAGATGGAGTTCATCAAGCTCTGGAATGTAGCCAGAGCATTCGTTAAACCGAATGGCATTACCAACCACTCGTGGAGGCCTTGGTGTGTGCGAAAAGCAGTCTTAAGGCAGTCCTCGGGGCGGACTCTGATTTGGTGATACCCGTATTGTAAGTCCAATTTGGAGAAGTAATGGGCACCAAACAATTCATCTAAAATCTCATCCACTGTTGGCATCGGGAATGAATCTGTAACCGTGAACACATTCAAAGCGCGATAATCTGTACAAAAATGCCAAGAGCTGTAACCGATGAGAAAAATGGGCTGGTGCTTGGCCGTATAATACCCTTTGCCAGCATGTTAGCCACTATGTGCTCTATTTCAGATTTTTTGCTGTGAGGGTATCTGTATGGCTTAACTTTTACCGGCGGTGCATTGGGCACAAGTGGGATTGCATGATCATGAGACCGAGGTGGAGGAAGGCCCTGTGGATTCTGAAACACTGCCTTATAAGTGTATAGCAACTGTGTAAGTTCGGGCTATAAATCAGTAAGTATTTCGAATGGAGTAAGGTCCTTGCCAGGAGCGAGTTGGAGCTACAGAGTATATAATGCCACAATTTCCTTAGTGTGGTTTAGCCGTTTGAGCTGATGGAACCGTGCTTGTGCCGGTATATAGTTCATTTCCCCTTGCAAAGTGACCAACCGATTCCCATCTAAAAAGGAGATGAATTTCTTTTTGTAGTTCACTAAGTATGTATCCAAAGTTTCCAACCAAATATCACCTAAAACGATTTCCTCAGTTGCAATTGGGAGCACAAAAACATTGATGAAGAGAGTATGGTCATGGATTTGAACCGAAACTTCCCTTACATTTCCCTCACATTGGTGGAGATCACTACTGCCCACTTGAACCTTGAATTGTGGCGCCTGGTGAACAGCCAATAACAAGCGCTTGGTAAGGGCTAGATAGATGAAATTATCCGAACTGCCACCATCCATCAAAACACGGACATCTTTCTCATTCACAGAACCAGAGAATTGAATTGATCTCCTGTCTGAAGTTCTTGTCAAAATGTCATAAGAGAGGTGTAATTGTTCGGGAGAATTAGATTCAACCGGCGGTGGCTGCTTGATTTTGAGATTTTCTTCTACAACAATCTCTTCCCAGGGTAATTCCTCCACAGATTGGATTAAGAAATAGTGTTTGGTAGCACAACGATGTGAAAGGGAGTAACGTTCATCACAAGTAGAACAAAGGCCCTTCTCTCTCCAAAATTGAATGTCCATAGGAGACAACTTACACATGGTGGCTGGTTTAGGTGGTGTTGGTAGTAAAGGTGAGGTTGAAGATGAATTTGATGGTTGGGATGTTGTGGTAAGGGCCAGTGGTTTGGGTGTGGGGGCGTGACGAATGGATTTTGGACGGTTTAGAATTTCACTAATGAAATCTCGTTGTAAAGTATAGTTTCTAAACCAATCACTAATCCTTTCATACAAAAAGTTGTTTGTCACAAGTACAAACCCCTAAAATTTATAAACCGAAGTATTTAAACCTCGGGTCGTTCTCCCTAGGAATTACAATGAAGTGTCTTGTTATCGGTTATGAGTTATTTTGGGGCAACTAAAGTAATTAGTTAGTTGGAAGTGATGTTATAGTAATGATTCATGTCTTCCCCTTAATCCTTCATCCTTTTATCCCTTTCCCTTAGCAATTTGGCGCCAAAAATGGGTTCAGAAACCCTCTCAAATCGCCAGGCACGTGCTGCATTAATGAGGTCATGTGCCATCATCGGCGCGTGCGCGCATGGTACGCGTGCGCGTCCCTGGTCGATTCTGCAATGTTCGCGCGAGCGCCTTGTGCGCGTGCGCGTGCATGGCTGACTTTGTTTCTTTGACTTTTTATGCTTCTCTCCACTTGTATGCTTCCTTCCTTGCTTCCTTTGATCCATGCTTAGCCTATTTCAACCTGAGGTTACTAGCAAACACATCAAGGCATCTTATGGAATCAAACAGAAACTAGAATTCATCAAAATAAGGTTTAAAAAGCATGTTTTTACACTTAAGCACAATTATGGAAGAGATAACAAAACCATGATAATTCTTAGGCTAAATGTGACAAAAGGTTATCAAAATACTCTAAATTCAATGCAAAACAAACCGTCAAATTGGGGTTTGTCAGGGCGGGAGTAATTTTAAGCGGTGTAGCTGAGTGTGGTAAGGTTGGAGATCTCCACCTCTGGGTGTTGGGAACAAACTTCTCATCAAAAAGCTTGGCTAGAGCTACTACCTGCATTAAGGAAGCCGGGTAGGCGAATTCACCTCATGCTGCAACTCAGGCAATAATCCCCAATAAAACAATCCATCGGCAAAGTATCATCCATTCCAAATACCCTAGCAGCTAAATCGTTAAAGGCCTCAAAATAAACTTTCACAGAAGCAGATTGTTTCAATTTCAAGAGTTCTTCCCTAGGATTTTCACATTAAGATGTGCCAAAATGGATCTGAAGTGTCGGTGACAAAGAAATCCAATCATGTACCTGATCTAACTTTTTCCATATTTGAAACCATGCCAGGGCTCTGCCCTCGAGGCTAACAACAACCAAATTGAGCCTCTGATTCTCAAGAATATCATAGATCCTGAAAAATATCTCATTGTAAATACATATTTTAAAAAAGAGAGGTGAACATCTTATAATTTATAGGAGTGGCATGACAAGCTCTCAAATCGACTTCTTCTTGTTGAGGAGAGTCGACCAGAAATTTTACATTAATTGTAAAATTATTTCGAGAGAGAGTTTAGCAATACAATATAGGATGCTTGTCATAGATTTTCGCGTGGAACAAAAGTTGAGAAAAAGATATCATACAAAGAACCCAAGGATGAGGTAGTGGCGGATGAAATGTAAGGAACAAAGTAGCTTTCTAAGAAGGATAGGAGAAGAGGCAAAGTGAGAAGGGGATGGAAGCGCATATGAGATGTGGAGAGAGATGACAAAAGTTATTAGAAGAACAGCAAAAGAAAGTTTTAGTGAATGAAGAGGGATTGGACCAAGAGACAAGGAGTCATGGTGGTGGAATGCGAGTGTACAAGAAAAGATAAAGACAAAAAGAGAGTTCTTTTAAAGAGTGATCTTTGTTCCGCAATGCAGATAATTAGAAAAAATATAAGGTAGCTAAGAAAGAGACAAAAGTGGCTATAAGTGAAGCAAGAACAAGAGCATATGAGAGTTTCTACCTGTCTTTAGGCACGAAGGAAGGAGAAAAAGGTATATATAGAATTGCAAAGAGCCGTGAAAGAAGAATGAGAGACTTGGATCAGGTTAAGTGCATAAAGGATAAATTTAAATATAAATTCTATCTCACTACTATCAGACCGGCTATACTTTATGATACAGAGTATTGGGCGGCCAAAGGGGAGCACGAACATAAGTTAAGTGTGACAGAGATGAAGATATTGAGATGGATGAGTGGTCATATGCGATTGGATAGAATAAGAAATGAAAATATAAGAGAGAGTGAGAGAGAGAGAGTTAGAGTAGCAAATATTGTGGAAAAAATGGTAGAATCGCGTCACAGGTGGTTTGAACATGTGAGAAGAAGACCGACAAAACACTCAGTTAGGAGGATGGATGAGATGAAAGATGGACAAGGAGTGAAAGGCAGAAGAAGACTTAGGAAGACCATCCATGAAGTGGTCAAATAAGATCTACATGTAAACCCGTCTCTCTGTAAACATGATACACGATAGAGATCAATGACATCGTTTGATCCATATAATCCACCCTACCTAGTGGGACAAGGCTTTGTTATTGTTGGTGTTATTGTTGATGTCTTTTATTTTTTGGTGACTTTTTTTATTTTTTTTTTGGTGACTTGTTGATGTCTTTTATGAAAATACAGAAAATAATCGTAACACACTTAAAATAATATTGTCATTCAAGAGTCAAAGAAATATGGTATGGATAGTTTTAAATTAAGGAGAATTCTATAGTGGAGATGTGAAAAAATGTCTATACCTACTTATGATTTTGATGTGGCTTATTTTAGTAGATAATATTTAATATTAAAATCTTCTATCTTTTTTCAGACGGTATGAAAATGATAATGACAATACTAAAAGTATTAAAAAATTTAAATTTTGTTCTCTCCTCCTTAAATAATATTAACACTAAATTTAAATAATAGCATGATTTTTTTTCATTTGCATTGGACCTATATTTTATTTGTTTTTCATTTCAGAGGATCGATTGTATTTGTGACTGAAACAGATAAATTATTATTCCCATTCATTATTTATTTTTTTAGTTCATTTTATTCATCGTTCCTTCAAATTTAAAATTTTTTCTACACAGTTCACTAATATCATCTACTCATTTATATTTTTTCTTTACATAAACTTATATTTAATTGAACTAACATAAAAAAAAAACTAATTAAATTTATATAATAATATATATATTACATTCTTTACTTTTGTAAATACACAACACAATACCGACTAAAAAAATTATTCTAGATGTTTAAATGATTAATGCATCACATAATTTATTTTTATGACTTGATACAAATTAATAAACCTTGTTAATTGAAACTAATACTTGAAATAATTTGAAAAGAGAGTGTATAATTAAAATTTAAAAGAAGACTAAAATAATTTTTTAAAATAAAATTTGTTTAATTATGTTAAAAATTGTGAAATTTAAATTTATATCTTAAAAATACCT
>NC_029789.2:32614415-32615055 GCF_000816755.2 Arachis ipaensis
CTTTAATCTCTATTTTAGTATTATCTATTTAATAATTAAAATAAAAATAAATTTATATAGGTATTAAACAAAATTTATTTTTCACAATAATATTATTAAAAGTTACAAATTAAAAAAATAATTCACACTTAATAACAATAAATATTAGTAGATAATTCAAGTTTTAACTAAAAGATTAGAAGAATTTGTGAAAATTAAAGTGAATGTACTTAGTATTTGTAAACAATAAAAAATAAATAAATTACTATTCGTATCCACGAAATTTTAAACGATCACAAATGTACCTACAAAATAATGAAATTGAAATTGTACCTATGAAATTAACTCTGTACGATAAAACTATTCAAACTCTAAAAAACTATCCCAAAACATCAAATTCTCTCTCTCTCTCTCCCAAAAATTGTTCCGGTTTTGATTATTATGGGAGAGCAACTAGTCTTCATGTGGCCGCAAAGAAACCTTCCGGTGGAAGCAAGATTGTGAAGGCAATGCCAAAGGTGGAGCTCCGAGAAGATCCCAGAAGCGGGGTGCATAAGTTCCGTGTGAAGCTCTTGGCGGAGAGTGTGGTGTCCAGAGCACCACGGATGTTTTGTGTTAGAGAAAAAAAAAAAGAAAAAGCTTCACCAATAATCATACTGTC
>NC_029789.2:32615255-32618771 GCF_000816755.2 Arachis ipaensis
AATTTTGGGTGTTGAGTAGTTTTTTTAGGGTTGAATAGTTTTGTCGTTGGAATCGATCTTTCATAGCTACAACTTTAATTTCGTTGTTTATTTTGAGGGTACATTTGTCAGCGTTTAGAACTTTCGTGAGTACAAATGGTAGTTTATTCTAAATAAAAATTATTGCGTAAAAAAATATCTGAAATAAAGGTAAAGAATGTAATAAATTTGTAAAAAAAAAAAAACTTAAGTTTGTGTAAAAAGGATATAGTAAAAGCATAGATGATAATAGTGTAGAAATAGCTTTAAATTTGAATGCACAGTAAATAAAATAAAATTAAAAAAAGTAAAAAGAGTGGAAAGAGTAACCGACTCATTTTCAGCCACAATTCGTCCTCTCAAATGAAAAACAAATAAAACATAGGTCCAAGACAAATAAGAAAACAATTCTGCTAGGTAGATAACAGGGGAGCGAACAACATAAACAACGAGTTGCACTCGAGGCTCACTAAAACAAAAAGCATCCCACCCTATTTATCCACTACAACCCTTGTCTCTCAACTTCCATTTCCCCTACTTTTACCACAGCCGCTTCACTCCCCCTTCCCTGTTGCACTGTCACCTACGTACCTCACTAACGTCGCTGCCGTATGAAGAAGCAATGCGTTGCACCGCCGCTGAACCTTTTTTTCTCCTGCGTCGCGCCGCCCCCGTACTCCCTGCTCTCAACGTCACCATTCACCTTTTTCTCCTAGACGTCGCGCCGCCCCTATGCTCCCTGCAACCGACGCTGCTGTTCCACCTTTAAAAAGAAACATCCACCAAAAGAAAAAGTAACATCAGAAAAAGTGAAACTTATTCAGAGAGAAACATCCAATTAATAAAAAAAAGAAGCATCTAATTAACCCAAAAAGAAACATCCAAACCCAAACCACCATATAAAAGTTTAATTCTCAAACCAAGGATGGTAAAAAAACATACAATTAATACGAAAAGATACATCTAATTAACTTAAAAAGAAACATCCAACCCTATAAGAATTTAATTCTCAGGCCAATAACGATTAAAAACATCCAATTAACTCAAAAAAAATCCATCATAAAAAAAACACAAATTAAACTAAACCTCTAGGATGGGAAGAAAAAAAAATAGGTCACTGAGGGAAGGAGATGTGGTTGACCGGTCGGGGTACACGTCTAGGCGGATCTTGCTGTGACAGGAGAGGAAGTCGTGATGGCAGTGGCTGCAACGTGAGAAGACGATGCCGTGCTGTTGGACGGTGGTCGGCGGTACCGTTGCTTCTAGGGGGGCACAGACATGGCCAAACGCATGGGAGAAGAGGACCAACATTTTCGTCCGGAACGCATGGCGCGGCGCAAGGGAGAAAAGGACAAACGATAGCTTCGCTTGCATGGTCGGTGGTTGCTGTGATGCGCAAGGGATGAAGCTGTGATGGCGCGTAATTGGGGGAGGCGCGAGGAGGAATCTGTGCAACGTGACGGAGGACGCTGGGCATAACGGTGACCGGCAACACGGAGCAGCGGTGCGGCTAGTGAGAGATGAGAAAGAAAAGGGTGTGACTAGTAGGGAGAGAAAGCAGTTTTTTGAAGTGAAATTAGGGTTAGTTGGGGTAGTGTTTGTTTTAATGAATTTTTTAACTTGTTTATGTTGTTTAGAATCTTTCTTAAATTAAACTAAACTATGAGTTGTTCTTAATTTGACAATGATCTCAATGTGAGAAGAGCAAGTCCATACATGGTTTTACACCCAAACTCCAAAACTTAACCTAAAGATAGCAATTGGTCCAAGTACACTCTTTTTAAGAGTTCACTGGTCCTGCAAGAATTGAGTATCCAAATTCGGTATAAGATATATCGGGAATTCTATAATAGATATAGTGATTATGAAAGTTTGACAATATTTTAAAAATATACTTAAAATTAGTAGCACACTTTTTTACTAATTAATTTTATCACACTTTTAATTTCATTTTTTATTTTTAAATTAAAATGTGTTACTAAATAATAGAAAAATATTATCTTAATTTTAATTATGCTTTTTAAATATTAGTAAAATTTTATAGACACCGTATTCACCCTAATAATAGTCATCTTATCTTACCATTCAGAAATATATATGTACCACACTCATTGGGGAGTATCATGCTTTAGAGCCAGGAACAGAAGGAGTATATTGAACCTTATTATTATTATTGCATTAGCATAACATTCCAAAAAAGCAAGAGAAGGTCATGTCATCTTTCTTTTCTTTTTTTCTCTTTGGTTTATCTATATACATACATACACATGAGCTTATTTTAGCATTACAGTAATAATAATAACCTAATTCTCCCTAATCTTTAGTATTATGTGAAGCTATCTCAACATCTTGATCTTTCTCTTGAAGATCAACACTCCCCTTGTAACGATATCTTTGAGCAACAAACACAAAATAAACCAAGTTCAATCCTCCAATCACAGCAATAAGATAGTAAAAATAATCCAACCTCCCAGCATTTAAGTCATTAGTTAACCAATCTGGGTGGTTATGTGTTCTAGTAACACTATGAACCGTGGTTACTAATATGCTACTAACATAGCTAGCCGCCGCAAAAGAGCACGAAAACAATGCATTAGCAACGCTTCTCATATGATCGGGGAACTGTCTATTGAAAAATTCAATTTGTCCAATTATGTTGAACGCCTCACACAAACCCATTAGAATCAATTGTGGGGCAAGCCACAACACTGACATGGGTGCAATTCCCAACGGATTCGGGTTCGAATTTGCGGCGTTTCTTCTAACCCTCTCAACCAAACCAGCTACAACCATGGACAAGACTGAGAAAACCATTCCAATTCCAATTCTTTGGAGCAACGTGATGCCACCTTCATGCTTTGTGACTTTCCTTAGTGATGGAACCATGACTCGGTCATAGAATGGGACCCAGAAGCCTATGGTGAGGAGTGAAATGACGCTTAAGGACCCTGCTGGGATTTGGAATTTCGGGCCCAAGTGACGGTCCATTTTCAAAGCTTGTGAGATTGTGAATGTTCCTTGTTGGGCCATGGAAACTAGACTTAGAATACCTGCGGCCCAAATTGGGAATATTCTTGCTAAGCATTTGACTTCTTCCACTTGTTGAATGCTCGCTAGTCTCCAATGGTTTACTCTGCTCCCATCTTCCTTTACTTCACCCTCCATTATTATGGCTGCTTTGTTCAAACCTCTGACATAAGATAAGTCACTGAACACAGTTAGAATATTAAAATGAGTTGCCGAGTCGGTACCTATTTTCTATTCTTCGGTGGAAAGCGAATTTATCTCTTATATTTAATGTGGACGGTTAGGTACACAAAATAAAAATGAATGTAAGTTCATAAAAATGAGTTAGACCTTCTTTTTTTTTATAGATTTATAAAAGAAGAAGATCAGAAAAATGGGAAAGAAATGAAAACTAAAAAGGATAGAGCAAGAAAGAATACCAATTTAATTATATAATAAAAAAATTGTTATAAGAGAAAATTATAAATTTGT
>NC_029789.2:32618822-32622074 GCF_000816755.2 Arachis ipaensis
AATTAAGAAGTTAATAAAGTAACAAAGTAAGAAATTAATCACTATTAAATTAAAATAGTAGAATACATATTTTATAAAATTTATAAAATTCAATTTTTGCATATATAAATTAAAATAAAAGGATTATTGTGTCCCTCACAGTCGTTATGGGCATATATAAGAAAAATAAACGCAGCTTCTAGAAGCAATCTTTATGTAGATTTCTCTCAGATATTAATATTATTGACCGCCACACCATAATTAGTGCTGAATGACGATCAATAAAGCATTGGCAAAAGTTACCCAAGTAACAACAAAAACTTTCCAACCAAAAACTTTTAATAAAACGCCTTTTTTTGATAATAATAATAATAATAATAATAATAGTTAGTTAGTAGCTAGGGAGACGTTACCTGAATTGATTGGTGAGAGGAAGCTTAGACAAAACATAATTTGCTGTCCCATCCAAGGGTGGATCATAGTAAATTCCAAGACCCTGCTTCTCACTTGGGAGCTCAATTTTCCTCTTTTTATAGGCAGCGACTAGAACTTGTGCAATTCCAGAAAAGACACTCCCTCCTGGCTTCACATGAACATAAATCCTTGTTCCCACAAAGAACAAGATTATTGAACACAACATGCAAATTGTTGGAATAGCAAAACCAATCTTCCAGCTAACTTCATCTTGTATGTAGACAACAACTGTTTGGGTGATCACCAACACAATTGTGAATGTTGTGTAGTACCAATTAAAGAAGCTATTGATTCCTTTTCGCCCCTCGTCCGTCGAGGGGTCGAACTGGTCGACCCCAAAGGGTATGCTACACGGCCTTATGCCGGCCGAGCCTAAGCTCATGACGGTGAGACCCAAGATAAGAACACCAATGTTTGATGGGCTTGCCCTAACACATTGGTTTAAGGCTAGTTGCTCTTGAGTGCATGCTGGAGGGTGCAATTTTGGTAACCAAGCTGTTAAAGTCACCACCATCATACCCTATTCAACAATTAATAAAAATAAATAATGTTAGTTGAATAATAATAAAATGCTAAGTGCAACGTAACTAAAGATACAGTAATATGTCATTATTGCATCAATTAAGTGGTTAAAAACGTGTTTGTGTATATACTACTAAAAGAAGGAATAAACAAATTTGATGTTTGTATATATATATATTGTATAATTAATATTTTTAATTGATGTGGAGTTATTTTTTATGACATGTGAACTATAAATAGAAACGATGATGAATTTTTTATTAGAAATGGTCTAAGGAACTAAAGGACAAAATAAAAAAATGACATGACAAAAAAAACTAAAAAAGCTAAGTTACGTACAAAGTCATTGATATGTGCATAAGGGACCAAGGAGCAAAAAACGGTTACTTTAACTGTTAAGTGTTAACAATATTGATGCAATCAATTTTCTTTTTCATTTTCGTTTTCTTTCCCTCTCTTCTCATTTTATTTAGAAGGTATTAGAAGGTATATTCAAGTTCAAGTGTCCAAATCAATATGAATATTTGCAAGTTGATTGCCTTCGTTCGTTCAACAATAACATCTATCATTGTATATTAAAAGCGTATTAGGTAATGAACATAAACTATAATATAAAAACAAATTAAACTCTTACTTTATCTATAGTATATTATCAGATGTCACTAAATATTTTGTGCTTCAATTTTTATTATATTAATCCACTATTTTATGTGTTAAATGTGTGTAAAAATAATAAATATAACATTAGTTAAACAGAGTAGAAAATACTTGATAACTTATTCTTATAGAGTGAGAGAGAGAGAAAATTCAAGATATTAACATACTATAAGACTTTGAGGGTATTCTTGTTATTAAACATTTAAACTGACTTAGCTTTGGCATAATGAAAAAGAATGGGATCCGAAGATATTCTTCTGGATTCACTTTGAGTTAGTAATTGACTCAGAAATGCAGTATCACGTGAACGCACACATACATTAATTTCGTTCTGTAACTCATGCAATTTTTAAAAAAATAATAAACTATAAAAATAGAATAAAGGAGAAGAGGAATTGAGAGAGGGGGGAGGGGAGAGAATATATAGAGATAGGTAAAAAATGTTACCAGAAAAGAAGCAAATGAAGCATAAGCTATGGTCCGGAAGCGACCAACATAGGCATCAGAAATGAAGGCACCAATTAAAGGGAAGAAATTAGTGACACCACCCCATATATTTAGAATATTTGAAGCATATACTTGTTCCATATGAAATTCTCTTGTCAAATACACCATAAAGTTGGCAAATAAACCGAATGCTGCCAATCTCTCAAACGATTCATTCCCTGTATAATAACACAAAACACAAATAAATTCAATTATAATTTAATTAATCTTAATTAGAAGAAATAATAAATATATAAATAATGTTGAGACTATTAATAAGACCTAGGATAAAAGGCATGGCCTTCCATCCACCGGGCTTCTTTTTCTCATTGGCATGTGATAACTCTGAAGATTCGTTGCTCATCATATTGTTTTCATGGGTTGGTTCAATTTCTGACGAAGAAATGCTACTTTTGCAGCACAGAAAGGACCAATAAGGGAAGCTAGAAGAATATTTAGACCCCTTATTATCCTCTGATGAACGCATCTTCTAAATTCTTCTATGCCACACTATATAATATACACCTAATTAACTATAGAGATAGATATAAAGAATCAATAAGGCACTTAAGTTCTGTAGGTATAGTGTTGTGTGAGTTTGAGTTGATATAAGGACCCAACACACTGATTTATATAGACACATACATAATCATTGAATGGCTTGGGATTCATTATATTTTTCTTTATTTTATTTATTTTCGGGGTGAACCACCATATGGTAGTACAAGGGCATATTGAAAAATGAAAATAAATCCAAATAGATAGACATATACTCTGGAGTTTGGATGTGTTGTATGGTTTAGACTACTGACTCATACACGAGTGAACAAGTTGTGTTGTACAGTGGATTGCGTGTTCCATTTGCATTGCCATGGTTAGTGAGTGCGTGGGGACCACCATGCACATCCATATTCAATCTCATCCCTATAATCCATCTATCTATCTTACTAATAAATCTTGGTGCTCTTTTTAACAACCCTTGGATCTTCTCTACTTCCAATTTGCATTCCTTTTTTCCTTTGATTATTTCAGTATTTTTAAGAAAATATTTTTATACAAAGATAATATTATGAATTGTTAAATGATTTAATTTTTAATATGTGAAATTAATTATATTTGATTAAATTATCTAAT
>NC_029789.2:32622605-32636002 GCF_000816755.2 Arachis ipaensis
CTCTTCAATCATATCCAATATTTTCAAGACAAAAAAAATTGCATTATTATCAGAATTTTTTGGATTAGATATAGGGGTGAAAATGAGATAAATCAAGCTAAGTCAAATTTTAACTTAAACGAATTTGATTTATGTTGTAAATAGATGAAATTTTAGTTCTTATCATTTTTTTAAGGTTCGAGTCCAACTTGTTTAAAACTAAACTCATTAACCTATTTGATTGAAAAACGTGTTTTTTGAATTATAACTCAAACACTAAATTTAAAAATTTAAATTGACTTGATCACTAAGATATAGATCGAAATTTTTTTTCGTCTCCAACCTTTTTTTGCATACAAAATCATCCCTAAGGTTTAAAACTAAGTTTTAAAATCGTCATTTTTACTTAAATATTAAAATTTTGGACCAAATTACGCATAACAAAAATATTATAAAATAAAAAAAGAAAGAAATAAGAAAAAATAGTGTTTCTGCTCATGCGAAAGAGAAAAGGAAGAAGAAGAAGCTGCTTACGATCCACCCCTGCCTTCGCTTCCGCCGCCACCTCCGTACAATTTTGGTTCCTAAGGTAAGGATGATTTTAAAACCAAGTTAAACATTATGAACGATTTTGTATACCAAAAAAGATTTGAAACAAAAAAAATTTGACTTATACCTTAGGAACCAAAATTATACTTAAACCTTTCTAAAACCTATAACCTGATCTTTTTAATTAATAGACTTTTAAATTTAACTTATTTAATAAAACAAATCGAGTAAAAAATATGAGTTGAGCCACGATCTCCGTTGGATAACCCGGCCCTTCCACGGTTCCTTCCACCCCTAATTAGGTAGTACAATTTAAAAGAGAATACGTCTCTTTTCAATCGTGAGTGGATGTACTTGCCGTTTTGGTTAATTTGCATATGCATTATAGAGTCGAATTAGAGTTAAAATCAGCATTCTTTTTAGTTAAACTACGATGACATGACAAGCAATCATACTCTTTTTTTCCCTTATAAAATAATAATATGCATTAGACATTTCCCCCTTTTTGAGTGCCCATAACTATAAGAGGTGATCGAACTAATTATGTCTAGAAAGAAAAAAGGTTTTTATATATTAGTTGTATTTTTTTTTTTAATAAGAATACATTAGTTGTATCTTGTTTTCAACTTTTTATTCTAATAACAATCCAATATATGAAAACCCTTTTTTGCTTCGATTAAATTAATGGTGATCGACTCTATTATAACCAAGTTATAATGAGCTATAACTCAAATATTAAAATAGACAGCTATAAATGATAAAAAGACAATAATGAGACTTTATTCTCATGAACAACATAATTAAAATAGATAAACGACCATATTTTTCTTTATTTTATAAAAACAATTTAAGCAGAAGGAGAAAATATGTTCTCAGACCCAATAAATTAGTTTATAAAAAAATACCTCAAATACTACTTTAAATATTGGAGTATTTTTTAAAAATGTTCATACTCTTTATTTTTTGGTAATTGACGTATAATTCTTCCAGCCCAAAGATCAAGCATAGTAGAATAAGAGAATCTCTATAGTTGAATAAGAAAATTGACGTTCACCATAGCGCTAAAAAAATAATTTTCTTTTTGTACTCCAACTTTAAAAGTGTATGGTCTGCGTATAATAAGACGTAGTAAGACAGAATACATGGAATGTAAATTCAGTTTGAGAAGGAAAAATCTTAATATAGAGGTGAAGATTGGAGAAAACATCTTACAAAAAATTAAAAGTTTTAAATATCTTGGGTGCATCATACAGGATAATGGAGAGAATGAACAAGATGTAAATCATAGAATCCAAGCAGGTTGGTCAAAATGATAAAGTGCATTTGGTTTTATATATGACAAAAAAGTGCCTTTGAAACTTAAAAGTAAATTCTATCGCACTGCTATAAGACTGGCTATGCTTTATGGTACGGAGTGTTGGGCGGCCAAAGGGGAGCACGAACATAAGTTAAGTGTGGCAGAGATGAAGATGTTGAAATGGATGAGTGGTCATACGCGATTGGAAAAAATAAGGAACGAAGATATAAGGGAGAGAGTTAGAGTAGCACCCATTGTGGAAAAGATGGTAGAATCGCGTTTCAAGTGTTTTGGACATGTGAGAAGAAGACCGACAGAACACCCAGTCAGGAGGGTGGATGAGATGGAAGATGGACAAGGGGTGAAAAGTAGAGGAAGACCTAAGAAGACCATCCATGAAGTGGTCAAACGAGATATACATGTAAACGGTCCCTCTATAGACATGATATATGACAGAGCTCAATGACTTCGTTTGATTCATGTAGCCGACCCCACCTAGTGGGACAAGGTTTTGTTGTTGTTGTTGTTGTTGTTGTTGTTTGTCTTTTTGTGCTCCAACTCTCAAGATTAACCACAACTGACAATTAACCTCCTCCAACATCATTTGTGTTTTTTCGTATGGTGACAGAGTTACAACAAGCTAATTAGCGTATGGCGATAGAAAACCAACAGATCGCAAATCAATTAGCCGAGTTTACTAATGCTCAGATAACAAACAACGACAACAACGAAAATAATGTAGGAGATCAAATGACGAAGATGAGGAAGGCGAATCTAATCCAACTCATGTCTTAGAGACACAAAGGTAGGGCAATAATCAACCTGCGGCTCAAACAGACGGACAAAACACTGCTGGACCATTCACTGCTGATGTCATGAATTTCCAACTTTCTCAACACTTTCCTTTGCCTTTGATTTTAAAGCCTTATGACAGACATAGAGATCCAAAGAAGCATATACAAAATTTCATTCCATGATGCTCGTGAATGGTGCCTCTTTTCTTATTTTATGTCGTTGTTTCCTACTTTTTTGCCTGTAAAATTTATTTCTTGTTTTTTGGATTTGGCCAAGCTTTTTGAGAATCAATTTGTAGCCTACTCTATATACCTACATGATTCAAATTATTTGAGTACAATTAAGTAGAGACAATATGAAAGACTATAAGATTATGTGACTCGATTTTACAAAGATAGTAATGAATATTCCTTATCTCCATCTAGAGGTTCATCTTCATTCCATCAAAAGTGTACTTCAGCAAGGAAAGTTTCAAGAAATTATTGTTGTAGCCAAGTCTAAAACTTTAGCTGCATTTTGTGAAAAGGTCAAAGGTTTAGAGAAAAATAGTGCTCCTAAAGATTATGATAGTGGCAGAGATTCCAAAATGCCTTTTCGACTTGTTCCACATACGAATCGTATACACAGTTCAACACTAAAAGAGAAGACATTATTAAGACAATTTTAAACTTTAAGCTCATTAAGCCATCTTAAAAGGCTGATACATATCAATATTTGAAAAAATTGACAAATTCAAATATTGTGCTTTTCATTAAAATTATGGTCATACAACTAATGATTGTGTTGTTGTTAAAGATTTGTTAGAAATATAAGTTCGACAGGATCATTTGGACAAGTACATTGATGGATATATTTAGAGAAGAGACTCTAATCAAGCAATCAAGTGTGGCCAGGGAGTTGTACTAGAACATTAATTACAATTCCTATTTAAACAAGCAACAATCAAGCTGAATATGAAGCACTCCTGGCTGGCTTTCGTTTGGCTCGAGATCTTCAAGTTCGTCATATTATTGTATATTGTGACTCTTTACTTATAGTACAATAGGTAAACAATGTTTTCCAAGTAAAAGATCCTTTATTAAAAAAATATCTAGCTACTATTAAGGATTTAATCTCATATTTTAAAAATTTTGATATACAACACATACTTAGAGAACAAAATAGTTGAGCTGATATGTTATCCAAGTTAGCTACTACTTGTTTACATTCTCATACTGCATCATTATTACAATCTACACTAGCAACCCCTAGTGTGCATCTAACCCCTATATTAAATGTATCTCAAGTATCCGATTGGAGATCTCCATACGTTTCTTACTTACAAACAAGAGAGGTTCATCCAACGTTTCTAATCCTAAGGAATTTAAAAGACAAGTTAGTTTTTTTTTAGATTATTTGGAATTGACATTTATAAGAAAGGGTTCTCACATCCTCTCTTAAAATGTTTAAGTTCTTTAGAAGTAGACTTAGCACTTGTTGAAGCACATGAAGAAGTTTACGGTCCTCATGTTGGGAGCCAAAGTTTAGTCTTAAGATTTTGAGAGCAGGTTTCTTTTGATCGACTTTGCAACGTGATTGTAAAGATAAAGTAAGGCTTCGTGATATTGTCAAAAACACGCACATATAATTCATATACCATGTGATTTATTATATTCAACTAAGGTAAGCTGGCCATTCCAAAAGTGGGAGCTAGAAATTTTAGGACAATTTCTTTTGGCTCTTGCTCACGTAAAATTTCTCCTTGTTGGAATTGATTATTTTTTAAAAAGGATTGAAGCTCAACCATTAGCAAAAATAACATCAAATAAAGTAATTTCATTTGTTTAAAAAAAAACATCATTTGTAAGTTTGGTATTCCACAACATATAATTATTGATAATGATTAATAGTTTATTGACAAAAAAATTTTTGTTTCTTTTTATAGAACTTTAAGGTTCAACAACATTTATCTTCAGTAGAATACCCATTATCGAATAGATTGCCTAAGGCAGCCAATAATGTTATTTTACACACTTTAAGGAAAAAGCTTGATGACATTAAAGGCTTGTAGGTTGACTTTATACCTGAAATTTTATGGGATACAATATTGCCATTCAATCCACAACTCAAGAAACTCAAGAAACACCGTTCTGCTTGGTCTATCGATGTGATGCCATGATCTCTTTGGAGATTTTTCAAGCCTCTCTATGCACACATTTTATCTCTGATTATCAGAACTCACAATCTCGACTCATGGAGTTACATACCTGATAAATTCATAATTTATGATATTTTTTAGATTGAAAAGAGTGAAATTATCAACTTAACTAGCACTTATTCTTTAAAAATGCATGCTGTTATGAATTTTTTCTTAATTGTGCTTAATTGATTGAAATATGATTTTTAGGCCTTTGAAATTATCAAATTATTCTACTTTTATTTTATTCGATGTCTTGATATATTTGTTTAAGTTATTTAAGGTTTAAGAAGCAAGAATGATTTTGAAAGATAGAAGAAAAGCATGCAAAAGTGGAGATATTTCATGAAAAAATGAAGAATTGGCAAAGTTGTAGATATGCAAATGCACCATGCATGTGTACACACCATACTCAGTGCGTGACTCACTTAAAACAGCATGTGACTTGCGATTTGGGAGCCTTTTTGGCCCATTTCAGACCATTTTTTGAGTCATATTTGAAGCAAGCTTGGAGGGAATTCATACACTCTCTCATACACTCAATTTTCATATTTCTCTAAGTTTTACTCATAGTTTTTTAGTAAGAGAAGCTCCAATATCTCTCTAAGTTTTCTAGGAATTTTTTTTCAGTTTCATCTCTGGTTTTGAATTTTAATCTTGTTTAATTGTAGTTTTGCTCTTATTTTTTTATTTTTTTACACTATTTTACTTAGATTTCTTGTTAAGTTTACTTTATTTTATTTTCTACTTTGATGAACTATATGAATTCTAGATTTCAATGAATGAAATTGATGTTCTAAGTTTTATTTATGCTTATTTAAGTTGTTAGTGTTAAATTCTTGCATTGGTTAGTTATAGTTTTGTTAATTCTTGTTATTTATGATATTTTTCTTTTATGCACACCAAGTGTTTGATAAAACATTTACATTAGTTATGGAGTAGATTTTCATTTTCTTGGCTTAGGGTTGAGAAATTGGGTGACCTTGAGTCATTAATGTCCAATTTTGATTAGTAATTTAGTGTTGTACTGTTAGTTGACCTTGTTTTTACTAACGCTAACCTTTTATTAAATTCAATTAGTAAGTTGGTTAGGACTCGTGAATTAAGGTTAGTTATACCCACTTGACTTTTGATCCACACCTACATCACCAATACTTTTCACCAAAGCAACATCACTTGTGGATTACCCATACTCGTCAGAAATCACCTTATAGGGAAACCTCTCATTACATAATGATGAAGTATCACTCTCATCAATAAACCCGTGTAATTTTGTTTGGTTTTCAATAAAGCCAGCCAACTCCTCTAAAGGAATATCTTTTCTTTTTTCACTTAAACTTATTGCATCTTCTATCTTACTTGTCTTAACAGTTACTTCTATTTTTCTCTTCTTAATGCTAATTGGCTTTTTCCTAGGCATACTTTGCACGACCTTTACTTTTGTGTCACCTTTATCAACATTAGAGGTCGAACATTTCTTTTTGGCATTTTTTCTTCTGATATGAGCTCTTAAGGATTTAGCAGTAACACTCGAATATTTTTCACCTACATTTTACCAAAACAAAATGCAACTTATCACATACAATTTGCAGACAAACTCAAAACATACCTAAAACATTTACGCAAATATCTCATCACAACACCCCTATTTTCTTCCCAACGAAGAATTTCTATCACAAATATCAATTTGTTGGAAGAAGTATGTTCAACCAAAAACTCTAACACTTTTTCATCTATCTCACTAATCACTTCTGAACCCAAAATTTGCTAAGGTTTCGAATGCCAATATAAAGGGAATTTTTCAACAATATTTTCATTCCAATAAAATGGATATTCCTCCTCTACTAATCTAACCTTCAAGAATATTTTCTTAAAATCTTTGATGAAGATTTATATAAACCAAAAATTGCCCAACTCAGACTACTATTTAAATTCACCCACATTCTCTTTTCAAACCCCCTTCGCTCCAAACAATGAAAATAACACTATAATAGAAGGTTCAATTTCCAAAATTTTCATCAAAATCTCAAAGTTTTTAAAAAATCTCAACCTTTTGGGTGCAGTTGCGACGTTGCGCATTTCAATTGTTTCAATATTGCACATTTAAACTTTGTAAATGGAAGCTTTAATCTAAGTTCATGAATTATGCAACTATAGATATAAAAAAATAAAAATAATTCCTTATGTGATGTACCTATTCTGACGGATCACATGGCAACAACTCTATTTTTCTTTTCTCACTAACTTTTATAATACGGGACTTAGCTATTTTTTCTATACTCTCTTTATCAACAAACAGAGACACTATTATTTTATTGTCATTATCAACCCAAATATAACAATCATTCTCATCAATAATAGTGAGTTTTCTTTTGATGATAAAATTTTGAGAAAAACAACCACACAAAAA
Organism: Arachis ipaensis; assembly: GCF_000816755.2. Taxonomy (NCBI): domain Eukaryota; kingdom Viridiplantae; phylum Streptophyta; class Magnoliopsida; order Fabales; family Fabaceae; genus Arachis; species Arachis ipaensis. Next base: position 32,629,812 of record NC_029789.2, read on the forward strand.
AGACAGACAAAAATAAAGAACAAAGGTAGAAGAGGGATTACGAATCTCTCTTACTCATCTTCTCTTCAAATCCCTTTTTTTGCCTTTCAAAAAATTACTTTCCAATGCAACCTACAGTAAATTTATCATAAATTTCAAACTGCATGTTAGTTTTTTTTTTAATAAACTAGTAATGATAACTATTTACTTTTCTTATGACGTCATATGATTTTATAACACTATTACCAAAACGATTCAACTTTCAGCTTTTTAATATATATAAACTTTTTAATAGATTTTAATTACTTTTTAAACTGATACTAATCTTTTCATTTTCAGAAACTTATATTCATAAAGCACTGTCGATCTAGGAGTTCTAACCTCCAAAATTGAGTTATAGCTCAATTTATTTAAATACAATTTGTTTTATTCCAAAATAAATACTTCTAGGTTAAATTTGGAGACTATGATCCATTCATTATAATTTAGTTGTAACAGACTATAACTTGAATATTGAGATGGATAGCTATAAATGATTTGAAAACGATAATGAGACTTCATTCCCATGAGCAAGATAATCGAAATGGATAAATGATTATATTTCTCTTTATCTTATAAAAGCAGCTTAAGTAGAAGGATAAGGTATTTTCTCAGGCCCAGTTAATTAGTTCATAAGAAAATACCCCAAATGCTAATTTGAGCATCGAAGTGTCTTTTGCAGGTGTTCACACTCCCTGTTTTTCAATGGCTGGCATATAACTCTTTCAACCCAAAGATCAAGCATATCATCTTGAAGAGGATGAGCTATACAAGAGAATCTCCATAGTAGAATAAGAACAAATGATATTTACGTTAACAACTAGAAAATTGCTTATTACAAACAGATTTACAGACATATTTGGTCTTTATTACAGATAGATTTTTGTTTATCGACCGATTTTGTCCCTCTGTAAAAGCTTCGTTGGAAATTATTTACTGACCGATTTTTTTCCATCGGTAATTTACCAACAGATTTTTTTCTGCTACCGACAGATTTTTCTTCGATAATCGTCCCCTTTATTTCACTAAAAACGTCAAATTTTCTGACAGATTTTTTGTCGGTAATTTACCAAAAAATTTGTCTCTGTTATCGACAGATTTTTCCTCAGTAATCATCCCCTCCATTTTTCCTAAAACGTCAGATTTTTTGACATATTTTTCGTCAGTAACTAAAGTCAAACTTTTCGACAGATTTTCTGTCAGTAATTAGAGTTTGAAAAAGCATTCATAACTCTTAATATAGATGAATTTTCCGTCTGTAAATTTGTTAGTAAGGTAAAACATAATTTTTTTTAGATTTTTTCATTGCAAAATGAATACTTTAGATTTGTTTTCTAAATTTACTCCATCAAACACACTGTGAATTGAAAAAACGAAAGCCAAAAATCACATAGACAAACTTAATATTCATTACATCATATCTAATTATCATTCAAGAATAAAAGGACTCATGATTAATTGACAAAGTATGCTAATTTGAGTAAAGAATACATCACAAAAGAGTGTCTGAATCATACAAATTCTTCTTGTTGATCAAGATGCCATTTTTTGATAATGCACTATCATCATCATCATCATTATTCACATCAAAATGACTCAACCCAACATCAAAAATGGGTTCATTAGCAAGCAAACCACAGTGCCTCATAAAATTGTCAAAGGAAACCACTTTCTTGTGACGAATCCTGATGGAATTTTAAACCTTACATCCAGAAGTGGAGCACCCCCATTTTCACTATTCTAAGCTTCCTCTGAAATGAATTTCCCAACATCTACAAGGTAAGAAAAGGAAAGAACAATAGTCAAAATTTAAAAACCGTTTGAAGTCATATTAGATAATTGCATTGAGAAACTTACTGCAAATTTTCAAGAATCCCATTTAAAGAAGCGAGTGAAGAATGGCGGCTCACTCTCTTCATTGATAAAATATACTAGTGCTACATGAGATAAATTAATTTCTGTTCAATTTAAAAGCATGAGTTAGCAAATCTACAACTGTATTTAAAAAGTAGAACAGATATCAAATGTTAAAAGACAACGAAAATACATAAGTTGAAATTTAAGAGGTTTCTACTAATATAGCGGATATCAAAGGAATCAAAGTGTACGAGATTTCCAGACCCAAGCATTACTTGAAGATTGAAAAAAAATTAAACAGGGTCAACCAGATATGAAGGCCACAAATACAGTACAGAAAACTTCTCTGAAATAATACTTACATATATCAATTAGTATTTGAAGGGCATGTAAGTCCAGATTAGCAAACAAATGAACAGATACCCAAGCATCTTATTCTAAATAGACTATGGAGAAAATATGCATCCACTTTAGCTTTCTCTAAAACATGAAATTCCCTTAGAAGTTGTGCTAGAAAGTGTACGCTACAAGAAAAAAAGAGTTTAAAGGAACATACTACTAAGAACACTTTTTTGATCTATCAGTAACTCATGTAGACAATATCCACCTTCACTAGTTGTGATTTTCCAGGAATAACATTGGAAAAGAGATTCAGGTTTTATAGATTGCTTGTGATCACAATATCAAATACAAGACAATGATATAAAGCATGTTATTACATCATGGTAATTTCAACAAATTGATGCAGGTTTTAAAACCTTAAGAAAAACAGAAAATATTGAGCACCATACAACCAAATGTTTTGATTCAATAAACAATAGCAACAAAAATATGTGATGTGCAGGATAAAAATATTTATACAATAAAATAAGACTAAAATAAAATTTTAAGGGGGGCTAAACTGAAATTTGCATATAATTTACATGTAAAAAATTAAAATTAGGGGGCCATTGCCCACTTTTCCTACCACGTGGCTCTGCCCATGAATACAAGATTCAAAACGAAACACACAAATGTATATCATATGCCTCAAGAAATGAGAAAGTTGCATGAAGAGCTTTTGAATATTCCCGAACCTCAGATGTAGTAAATGCCTTGCATTCATATAAGTCAATAATAACATAATATCTGGATGAATTTAATTTCAAAATGCAAAGGTGATATATATTTATTTATTATACCTTTAAATCGGCACCAGCACAATAGACACCAGGAATTGAATTGGTGATGATGGCAACATTAGTGGAAGAATCTTGATTAATCACCTCTAATGCATGCTTTAATTAACCCTCTCATTAATTTGGTGTCTATAACATTCTTATTTTTAGCCCTATCCAAAGTTACCTCGACAATCCCTACCCCAAAAAAAGAATAAGTAAAATTACAGGTACACTATGATCAACAAACTTAGTCCTAGCATAATAACTCATATTACCAGAATTTGAGTGTTGGAGTTTTCAAAGCTTGACAAACTTAGAAGCGGAAGCCTTCAAAACAAGAGACATAGGCATGTATCTTTATCACAAAAAAGCTTGCTTTTATAATCAAATTATCACAATTGTGTGGAGATAACAATGAAAAGAAATTTTAAAGTATCAAACTTCAAATCTATAAATGGTATTTATAAAAGATATATCAAGTGGCCTTTGTCAAGGAACCGATCCTACATAATTTAGAACAAAAAGAAAGGACTTTTCAAAGTATAGAAACTTCATGGAATATAGAAATAAGATATTAAACATACATCGTTGATATAGAAATAAGATATCAAACATAGAATTTCTTATGAAATGACGTGCACATATATCGTTGTCCTGCTCCTCTTCTCCATCTTTCCTTCTTCTGCTACTAGACTTCCAAATTAAACTTTTAAATTCAAAGAAATGAAAAAAATAAATAAATAAAGAAGCATGTGAAACAAATTAGTTCCATCAAAAGCAAGGTAACATAAAAGCATCAAAATTACTTAAAAATAAAATTTTAACATTTGACACAACATCAATATAAAATCTAATCACAAATATATTCACCTAGTTGAAGGCATTTAAGATTTTAACATAATTATCTTAGAAGTCATATGGAATTAATATTTCTATCCAAAACAAAAAGTAAAGTAAAATAAGATTAGTTGATAATGACAAAGGTCTCTTGTTAACAACACAAGGATAATGTCGACCTTACACTAGATTTTGATTGATCACACTCAATGCTCTTTTGTTCTGCCCAAACATCAACAAAATTGGCATTTACTCGTCACATATAAGTTGGAAACCTTTAACTAGTAATCATATTCATCACTTATGAACTACATAGTTGATACCCTATGCAAACAGTATATAGATTGATATTGTGATAGTATACAAACCGTTGAAACTAAAATATAGACAGCATCCATACCTTAACCGCACGCCAGTGATCCAAACACTCTTGATGTACATATTTTGATGTACCTTACCATTTGCAAGGAGCAATGAAATCTCTGTCTGGGATGAAATAAAAGTAAAACTAATTAAATATAAGTAAATTTATATACAACTAAAATTTACAAATTCATATATTAGGGAATTGCAATAAATTCCAAATACCGGTAAACTGAGCCAAGAATTTAGAGTAGCAACTAAAGAATTAAGAACTACAACAAGAATTATTCATGTAATAGCTCGATATAAATAGTTCAAGCTCAAATTGAGATAAAATATTGTTCATTTCAAACTAAAGCAAATACATTTATCCATAAAAAAAAAATCACAAATAGAGTAGAATCGTGGAACAAGCTCAAAACAGGTGATCAAATCCCTAAGCTGGAAATTAGAAACATTTAAACAGAAAAAAGAGAATAAAAAGAGAAAAATTACCATCAGTTTCGAGATACCAGCATGTGAAGATGAACCTCTTTCATCACTACAACTACAACAAGCTCAATCAGCATCAACAGCAATAAGAAGACAGAAATTGCGAAGAAAATTGATAAACCTAAAATTGGCACAGAAAAATTAAGCCCTAAGCAACAAAATCACAAAATCAGAGTATACCTAAAATTCACGAAAGGAGATGAGAGCGGTGGCGAAGAGAGCTCTATAACGATGGCGATGGAGGGAGCAGACGCGACGAGAGCGGCAACAAAGGAAGCTCGTGCGGTACAAGGGATGACAGATAGATATCATGCGACGTGAGCAGCGGCGGAAGAAGCTCGTGCGATGGAGAGAAGAAGCAGCTCATGCGACGGAGAGAGGAAGAAACTCGTGTTTATTTATGTGGAGTGTGAATGGAGCTCGAGAGAGTGGTGTTAAGTTAGGTTTAACTCAATATCTTCCGATGGAATATTTTAAATGACAAACAGATTTTTTGTCTATAATAATTTAATAAAATACAACATTTTGTTCATTTAAATACATATGGATTTTCTGTTGGTAATTATTTTCTACAAAAAAATACTAATTTTTCTGACAGAATTATTGACAAATTTTCTTTTTCGTCTGTAATTCATGTAATTCATTTTTTTGTTTCCGACAAAATTTTTTTTGCAAAATCTGTCTGTATTTCCGTGAGATAAAATCTATTAGAAATATCCGTTTTCCTTAAGTAGTTTTCTAGTAGTGATTTTGTTATTAACAAAGAACTCAATTTTTTGCAATGTCTGTCTAAAAGAGTTTTATATAAATAATTAATATTATAATTGTCAAATCAGTAAAAATAATTAATTTATCTATCCAATAATTTTTTTTTAAAATGCTATTTGTATATTAAAATCAGTTATTAATATATTTGCGTATAAATACATATGTTATTCAAATTATTTTTAATGTATATTTATATTTCAACATGTATTTTATATTAATAACTGATTTTAGTAGTTAATTTTAGTATACACTTAATATGATTATAATTTTTTTTATTATTTTCAATATACTCAAACCTCTAGCTAAGTTAAAAGTTAAAACCAAGCGAAAGCACCCAAATATTTACCACGTCGTGTGTTATATATCAATTTGGCATTAGTAATATGAGGATAGATAATAATATCTTTCTTTTTTTTTTTTTGAAACTTTTACGGTTAAGATAGGTAATAATATGTGTGTACTAAAAGGTGGTGTGGGTAAACAAGCGTTGGTCCAAAGGCGATGAGTAGTAGCATTCGGCCGAAGACAATGGTCCATGCTTTGTTTTTTACCCCCAAACATCTCATACCACGCCATCTTCCATCTCCCTAACTTTCCATGTATATTTACTCTATTTCTCACACGGTCATCAACTCATCATCAAGAGCTAATATTGTTAATTTATTTTAAAAATAATAGTTTAATTTCATCACATCA
>NC_029789.2:32636034-32637953 GCF_000816755.2 Arachis ipaensis
TTAATCCGTTTTTTATTTTTGTGTTGAAGATCAGCTGGTATTTCCTAATAATGTGGATACTTTGTGGTTTTTTTTTCTTTTTGTATATATAGATACCACAAATTTAATTTATTTTTCTATTTTTAAAATTTTACAAATCTGAGCAAATATATGTTTTAACGTTTAAAAATTTTTGAAATATGCAAATAGGACTTTCCGATTTGCTTTACATAAAAAAATTTTATTTCATTACAAATTAGATCTTTCGATTAGTGTACTATGAAAATTAGACCCAATTTTGAGAAATTTGAGAGTTCGATTTATTTTTTTAAAATAAATAAATAAAATTCATATAAAAAAATACATCAATTATATTAGGTTACACACAATTTTTTTTCATTACTAAAAAATTAGTCTTCTTAATCTTGTCTTTATTAATTTATTACTAAAAATGATTGCGCTGTAATAACTATAAAAATTGAAAGAATTAATATTACACGAATTAATCTATCAATTAAATATTTTATTTTTTTATTTTTTTCTATTTTTAATTTTTACCAAACATCTATACAATTCATGAATAATTAATAAATTTTTTATTTCTGATGTTGACGAGCATCAAAATTAGCTTGCAAAACATACACAAACAAACAATAACATAACTTGTACGTATTAAATCTTCTCAAGTATCAAAACTACTCTTTTTTACATATTTTGTTTGCAATGACAACAAAATCAGAAATAAAGTGAAAGAATGCAAATAATTTTAAAATTGCATATAAGTATAAATATAGAATTAATTAATTTATTTAAAAATCCTAGATTTATATGCATTTTTGTAAATCTTGACAAGTTGCTGCGATTAGAATAAGCTTCTTTCGACAGTCGCGATTTATATAGAGTTTACTGCTGAAGTTTATTTATTTATAATAAAAAATATGACAAATATTAATTTTTTTAAAACGAAATACAAGGATAATTAAAATATTGTTTTGATTTTATATACCTGAAAAAACACTGGTAATTTTATCACTTATGTTTGTGTAGCTGACAGAAGGATGTAGAATATTGAATACTGATGTCTGATGCATGTGATGATCAAAGCAAAAGTGTGAACGGTTTAGTAGGTAATAGTGCAAGTGGAGCGGTCTAGTGCATATAGTACGATAAAACTGTCTTTTCAGTTGTGCCATGATTGAAACAGAATGGTGCTCCTAATTACATCAATTCACTTACCAGAAGGCCAAGCTGCATGCGTCACCGTCTTTTTCAATATTTTCAAAGATTCTGTGAAGTTGAAGATCTTAAAGCATTGAATGCATGGGAGGGTTCTGATTACAAACCTTAACGAAAAGTTTTGTATATGAGCTAGAATATTCATACAGATTGTCTTAAATACTAACTACTAAGGAATTGTTTATATAAATTTCTTAAAAAATGAAATAAGAATATATATTATAAGGACTCGGTTCCTACACTTTATAAGGGAGGTGGTGATGTGGGAAAATTTTGAGATAAAATAAATATGGGTATTTAATTTATTCTTAGTGTGTGTTTGTATTTCAGTTTATAACATAAAATTGATTTTGTAAATTTGATTTTGATAAAAAATAAGTTTGTGTTAAAATGATTTATGTTTGATAATTTTTATATCAAAATAGATTATAGTAAAGTAAATATTATTTGGATTACACTATTTAAAATTATTTTTAGATAAAAAATTACTAAAATAGACATCAACTTAAATAAAAATACACGTTAAAAATGTAAAATTAAGTTAGCGTTTAGAGAAAAAAATTGTATCCAAATATAAAGAGAAAGAGTTCAATACACTCAAGTATTTTTCTTCTTTCTAAAGCTAAACCAAACACAGTCTTACTTAGTTTTTGAAATGAATTTTGACAGGACGAGATTTTAGGTGAAAAGAGTAGAACTAGAAC
>NC_029789.2:32638895-32653939 GCF_000816755.2 Arachis ipaensis
ATAGGGACAAATTAAAATTTCATTCTATCTATAAATAAAAAATGACAAATTCTATGTAGATTATTATAACACAAATAAGAGTCGTGCATGTGACTCATAAGTAGAGGGAGCTTCAGCCTTGTAACTTGTAAGTAGAGAAGGTTGACTTATTTAGCTGATTATTTCATAAGTGCACATTAAAATTTGAATTTTTATACAAATCCTTCAATACAATTACGTATAATGTTATTTTTATATTATTTTATTAATTTCATTTTGTTAATCAAAACAATTGAATAACTTCTTTTTAACAGTTAAATATATATTTTAAATTTTTTTTCTACTAATATATCAATAAATTCTAATTTTATATTGATATAATAATAAAAAATTATAATATAACATGATTTTTATGCAAATATTAAATTGGCAAAAATTATTCTAAACTAAAATTTATATTTATAAAAATTGTTGGAATATATCAAAATATAAATTTTTTGTTTATAACTCTACATGCATAAGATAAAAAAATGTGCTTTGAAAAATAAAAAATAGTGATATCCACGGTACGGTCTTTGTTTTATAGTAATGAAAAATCTGTTTGTGTTATACTCAGTTATGGGATAGTTGTGTATTTTTTATAGGTATGAAGAAGATTTTTTTTTTTAATTACAAAATACAAATCAAAGGCACAGATTTGGCATGTTAAAAAAAATTTAGGTTCCACGGAACAAAGAGTTCAAATTCAGGGCTCAAATCGGAGTTTCCTATTTGCGTTAGGTGGTTTTTTTTTAGGTTTAATTATTTTATTGGTTCCTATAATTTCACTAAATTTACAATTAGGTCTCTATATTTTTTTAATTGAATTTTTACATTATTTTTAATTTTATAATTAAATCTTTTTCATATAAAAAATATTAAAATTAACAGAATATTTATCTCAAAAAATATGTAATTAAAGATCTAATTAGGTTCTTAATTATAGATATATTCAATTTGCGAAAAAATATTCGGTTAACTTTAACATCTTTTACACTAAGAAGGATCTAATTACAAAATAAAAAGTAGTGTAGAAATCTAATCAAAAAGAAAAAAAAAAGTATAAGCACCTAATTAAAAATTTGGTGATATTATAAGGACCAACAGAGTAATTAAATCTTATTTTATTTTTTATTTTTTTTGTTGTCTACGGTATCCCCCAACCCAACAAGCTAAAGACTAATCCATCGTGGATCTGAACTCCATTTAAGGATCTGCCGCTGGTCAATGGGTTGCTGCATGCACAAAGCAGGATTTGAACCCTCGACACTTGGTTAAGCGGACGAGTGAACTCACCATTTGACCAACTCAAGTTAGTTAACGTTTTTTATTTTAAATGTAAGCAAATTGGTGAGTCAGTTTTGTGGATAAAAAAATGAAAAAAATCCAGAAAGCCTAAATCGGTGGGTCAGAATTGTGAGTAAAAAAAAAATTTAAATTTTAAAAAAATACCATTGAGGGTCTGATTTGTAATATGAACCAGTGGAAAGAGAGTAACATTGTTTTTTTTAAAAAAAAATAGAAGATGGAGTTATGTTAAAATTGTATTATCATGGTTAGATTTTATTACAAACACTTGAGAGAGTGAGATTTATATGTGAAAAGCGTTGTGATCTTATTGTTCCTTTTACATTGCCATTTGAAGAATTAAAAGGTGTTCTTTGTGAAAGGATAGATTCACATATATCAAAAAGGTATCGAGTATTTTGTATTGTTATCTTGTATCAGTATTTGGTGGGTTCAATCATTTTCAAACGAAGTATATCAAAGACGAGACGAGTATACAAGAGATTTTTCAATCTATTATGAAACTTGATCACATTTGTCATTTCTCGAGCTGTATATTGAGTTTGAATAATCTGAAGCCGATCAAAATATCAAATGGAGAGATTACAACAGTGACAACGAAGATGAGTTCAAAAGTAACTATGAAGTTCTTGATCCAAATAAAAATGATGATGAAACTGATGACACCATGTAGGCAGATGTCGCGGAGGTGGCAAATGCACTAGAAAATCAACATTTATTCGAAGAGTCACCTTTCATGCGTGATGACTTGCATCATCTACCCTTTTTTCTTGCATAAAGAAGACCATAAAAGAACATAAATCTCAATTGATTAGTACAATTCATGCATTATTTGATGAATATTATGGTACACTACTTTGAGATGAATTGTGCTGAATTTCAGGTGAAAAAGGCATAAAAAATGGGTAGAAGACAAATAAGAAGCTGGGTGTGTGAAACTGGCGTGTCACTTGGAGCAAATGCCACAAAAATACACTGGCGTGGCATGCCAGGAGCTGGGCGTGGCACGCCAGTACTAAAGTCCAGAGAAGAAGTCCAAGCATGCATGTGGGCGTGGCACGCCAGGGAATGGGCGTGGCACGCTAGTACAAAGTTCCAGAGAGCAACAATGGAGGACATTAAAAGAGCGTGGCACGCCTAATCCATCAACTACTATGGGCGTGCCACTTGAGCAAAGGAGCGTGGCATGCCAATCCACCATTCCAAGAAGAACCCTTACTATGGCGTGCCACTTGGTATCAAAGGCGTGGCACGCCAGCTCCAAGAAGTCACTTGGGCGTGCCACTTGAGAACCCAGGCGTGGCACGCCAAGCTTGAAGAGTTCACAAATCCATGGGCGTGCCACTTGAACAGCATGGCGTGGCACGCTGGTACAATATTCCAGAGAAGGGGCTAAAGGCAATTGAAGACTGGGCGTGCCACTTGAAGTCGAAGGCATGGCACGCCAACCCCTCAACCTCACTTAGGCGTGCCACTTGAGCAACCAGGCGTGGCACGCCAATGCATAAAGATAACAAAAGCAAGGACTGGGTCCTGGGCGTGCCACGCTAGTTCAAGTTTCCAGAGGCAAAGAAAAGTGGAAAAAGACTAGGGCGTGCCACTTGAGCTCGAAGGCGTGGAACGCCAAGGTTGTTAGAGAGATAAGCGTGCCACTTGAAGGGCTGGGCGTGGCACGCCAAGCCAAAATTGAAGAACACGTGACACACCACTAGAGCGCCAATCACACGCCAGCTGGAGGTCACACTTATTGAGCTTCTTTTCCCTCCAAAATGTAATTTTCCTTTTTCACTTTTGTAATTCTTTTATTTTACTAGGAGTAGTATAAATACCCCCAAGGAGTACTGAAGAAGGGGGTTAAGCAGTTAGTTTTAGATCCACTTTTACACTTCACTTTTGAGTACTTTTTGAGCTATGAGTAGCTAACTTCCCTCTCATTGAGAGAGGGAGCTCTTTTGTACTTGATGGATTGATAATAGTGAAATTCTTATTCTCTTCATCTTCTCTTTGATTTGCTAGAAGGAATTTCGTTCTTAATGCTTAGTGTTCAATTATCTTGGAAAAGAGATTGAATGCAATTGGGTTTCATGGGAACCTTGGGAAAGGAAACATGAAACCATGCTTGAAATCCCTTCTCACACTTGAGTAGAATATGGGTTTTGGTCTTTGGATATGTGACATATAATCCTCCCTCTACTTGGACCTATAATGGTGTGTGGTATAATCAGGGACCAAGCATATCTCTCTTCATGAGCAATTAGACCAAGGAATTGGCTATTGATCAAGATCTGAGAGATTGAACAGAGGAACCAGTGAAAGAGGTGGAAGATTGATGGTTTAGAGGTTATAGTAAACTCTCGTTGCAAGTATAGTTACTAAACCAAGCAATCAACTGCATGATTGAAGAGGATATAAGCTAGATTTGATCCAAAGAGACAACATCTCCTAATCTCAATGAATTTTCCCATTCTTATCTATCCATTTCTCTATAGCTTAATTTTACATTCAGCAATTCTCCATTCCCATTTACATTCAAGTCATTTATGATTCTGCACTTTACATTCTGCCATTTATATTTCTACACTTTATTGCTTTTCTTTATATTTTAGTCATTTACATTTATGTCATTTACAATTCTGCACTTCACAATCTTATTGAACCGCTTGACTAATTCATCAATTAATTAAAACTGCTCAAATTCACCAATCTCTGTGGATACGATCCCACTCTACTGTGGGTTATTACTTGACGATAATTTTGGTGCGCTTGCCAAAAGAACTAATTCACCAATTTTTGAATGGGGTGTGAATTGGACTCATCAAGTTTTATGGCGCCGTTGCCGAGGATTGGCTTAAAATTTGACAGTGATTAAATTGATTGGAGAGCTAGATTAAGCAATTTAGATTCCTTGTTGTTTTATTTTATTTAGCACTTTTTATTTATTTTTTTTTTGAGTTCTATTTCTTTCTTCTTTGATTCTTTTTATTCATCATCCATATTTCCACTCTTCTAACTGTTTAATTAATTGCACCACCCACACTAATAACCACTCTAACAAGAGTAATTTCTTCATTCATTTTCTTTCTTGCTTTTTGCCTTGTTGGTTGTATGACAGGTAGAAGAAGCGGGGCTTCAACTTCCTTTGATTCTGAACCTGAGAGGACCTTCCTTAGATTAAGGAGGGAAGCAAGAGGGAAGGGAATCGTTGGTGCTGAGGAAGAGGAAGAGTATTTTGAAACAAACATGGAGGAGAATATGGAGAACCACCATGAAGAAGAAGCTCACAACCATGCCAGAGAAGGCCCAGTCAATCATGATGGGCAAGAAAGGAGAGTCTTAGGTTCCTACATCAACCCTAAACTAGGAAATTGTGGCAGCAGCATCCTAAAGCCAACAATTCATGCCAATAATTTTGAGCTGAAGCCTCAGCTCATCACACTTGTTCAGAATAATTTCTCATATGGAGAAAGTGCCCAAGAAGACCCTAATCAACATCTCAACACATTCTTGAGGATATGTGATACTGTAAAGTCCAACGGGGTACACCCTGATATCTACAAACTACTCTTGTTCCCTTTCTCACTCAGAGATAAGGCAGCAAAGTGGTTGGAATCATTCCCCAAGGATAGCCTAACTACATGGGAGGAGGTCGTGAACAGATTCCTTGCAAGATTTTACCCTACATAAAGAATCAACAGGCTGAGAGCTGAGGTGCAAACTTTCAGACAACAAGATGGAGAAACACTCTATGAGGCATGGGAGAGATTCAAAGATCTGACAAGAAGATGCCCACCGAAAATTTTCAATATATCTTTTATGAGGGGTTATCTTATGAAGCAAAGAAGGCAGTGGATCATTCTTCAGGAGGCTCACTCAACAAGAAGAAAATCATTGAAGAAGCCATAGATGTCATTAAAACTGTAGCTGAAAATGAGTATTTCTATGCTTCAGAAAGGACTCAGAAGAAGGGAGTGCTAGAAATCAACTCTGTAGATGCTTTGTTAGCTCAGAACAAGGCAATTGCAGCACAAATAGCTGCCTTAACCAAGAGGATGGAGGCCAACCAAGCCTCAGTCATTGAAGACCAAACTCCTCAACAAGAAGGGAATGCACCAGAATCTGAAGGTGACTGGGAACAAGCTAATTATGTGAACAATTCATCCAGACCACCATATGACCCACACTCTAAGACATACAACCCAGGTTGGAAGAACTACCCAAACTTTGGGTGGGGAAATCAACAAAACTACAACCAGGACCACAACAAGCCTTATTCATCAAATCAGCATTCCAACCACAACCCCAACCATCAAAAACGGAACCATAGATCCTACCATAACTCACAAAATATATCATACCATAGTAACCAACCCATACACAACAATCTCAATCAAGATGCACCATTCTCAACTATGCAACCATGTGAAATCAAGAGCAACTTCGAAAGGATGGAGGCTGCAATAGCACAACTGTCCTCACAGATTATAGGGGCAGTCTCCACCCTCATGGACAGACAAGCACAAACTAAAAGAAGGATAGATGCTAATCAAGAAGAATACAGGTCAAATCTGAAAAATCAAGGCGCAGCAATCTCAAAGTTGGAAGCACAAGTGGGGATTTTATCCAAGCAAATCCCACTTCCCACACACACATTTCCCAGTGATACCATGGCTAACCCAAGAGGGGAATGCAAAACCATTACTCTAAGAAGTGGGAAGGTTGTGGAGGAAGGAACCCCAATCAAAGACAAGCATGAAGAATTTGTAGCAAAGCATGGGAACAAGGATGAAGGAGAGATCCCTACTCCACCTCCACCAAAACCAGTCTTGAAGCCTTATGTGCCAAAAGCACCATACCCACAAAGACTGGGAAAATATGGGAAGGATGGCCAGTTCTCTAAGTTCCTAGAGATCTTTAAGAAGCTCCAAATTAACATACCATTTGCTGAGGCATTAGAACAAATGCCAATCTATGCCAAATTTTTGAAGGAGCTTATAACAAGAAAGAGGAACTGGGAGGCAAAAGAAACCATAGTATTGACTGAGGAATGCAACACCATCATACAGAAGAAGCTGCCTTAAAAGCTGAAAGACCCAGGGAGTTTTCAAATTCCCTGCATCATAGGGGACATCACTATTGAGAAAGCCCTGTGTGATTTGGGAGCTAGCATAAATCTTATGTCCCTAACCATGATGAGAAGGATGAAGATTGAGAAAACCAAGCCAACAAGAATGGCACTCCAATTGGCTGACAGAACACTTAAATTTCCACATGGGGTGGTGGAGGACTTGCTAGTGAAAGTAGGAGAATTCATTTTCCCTGCTGATTTCGTTGTGCTGGACATGGAAGAAGAGGCCAACACATCAATTATCCTAGGAAGACCATTTCTAGCTACTACTGGAGCTATCATTGATGTGCAGAAAGGGGAACTAGTCTTGAGATTGCATGAAGAGAAACTGGTCTTTAACATCTTTAAAGCAACGAGTTACCCTAAGGAATCCATAGGAGAATGCATTCTGGTAGACACCATGGAACAGATAGTTCAAGAAGTCTTGGAAGAAGAACAATGTGGAGAAACCATTGAGCTGGAACAAGCACCAGATGGAGAACCACCACAAGCAACCATGAGAAACTCAATCATGCCAACCACTACAGACAACAAAGATGCAGAGTCACCAAAACTAGAGCTGAAAACTTTACCGCCCAGCTTGAAAAATGCATATTTGGGTGCCAACAACACTCATCCAGTAATCATAAATTCAAGTCTGAGTAAGAAACAAGAAGAGGAGCTTATCCAAATGCTGAGACAACACAAGGATGCCATAGGCTAGACACTTGCAGATTTAAAAGGGATCAGTCCTTCAATGTGTATGCATAAAATCTTACTTGAAGAGGATGCCAAACCTTCAAGACAACAACAAAGGAGGCTGAACCCAACTATGAATGAAGTGGTTCAGAAAGAAGTGTTAAAATTGTGGCAAGCAGGGGTGATCTACCCCATCTCAGACAGCCCTTGGGTAAGCCCGGTGCAAGTAGTCCCTAAGAAGGGAGGGATCACTGTTGTGACAAATGAGAAAAATGAATTGATACCCACAAGGATAGTGACCAGATGGCGTATGTGCATTGACTACCGGAAACTTAATGAAGCCACCCGGAAGGATCACTTCCCCCTACCTTTCATGGACCAGATGCTTGAAAGATTGGCAGGACATGAGTATTATTGCTTCCTGGATAGATATTCGGGCTACAATCAAATTGTTGTAGACCCCAAGGATCAGGAAAAAACTTCATTCACTTGTCCATATGGTGTCTTTGCTTATAGGAGAATGCCCTTTGGATTTTGCAATGCACCTGCAACATTCCAAAGGTGCATGCTCTCCATTTTTTCTGACATGATTGAGAAGTTCATAGAAGTATTCATGGACGACTTCTCTGTGTTTGGGAACTCATATTCTGATTGCCTATGCCATCTTACTCTTGTACTAAAAAGGTGTCAAGAAACCAACCTGGTTTTAAACTGGGAGAAGTGCCATTTTATGGTGACTGAAGGGGTGGTTCTTAGTCACAAGATTTCAAAAGATGGCATAGAAGTGGACAAGGCAAAAGTGGAAGTAATTGAAAAATTACCTCCACCTTGTAATGTCAAAGCAATAAGAAGTTTTTTTGGGACACGCTGGGTTCTATAGGAGGTTTATCAAAGACTTTTTAAAGATTGCAAAACCCCTTAGTAACCTACTTATCTCAAATACTCCCTTTGTTTTTGATAGAGAGTGCATGGTAGCCTTTGATGAACTTAAGAAGAAACTCTCCTCTGTACCTATTATAGCACCACCAAGCTGGGATCTTCCCTTTGAACTAATGTGTGATGCATCTGGATTTGCTATTGGTGCCGTTCTAGGACAGAGGAAAGACAAGCTAGTACATGTTATTTATTATGCTAGCAAGGTCCTTAATGAGAATCAAAGAAACTATACCACCACGGAGAAAGAACTTTTAGCCATAGTTTTTGCTTTTGATAAGTTTAGATCATATCTTATTGGCTCAAAAGTAATTGTGTTCACTGATCATGCAGCACTCAAATACTTGCTTACTAAACAAGAATCTAAGCCCAGACTAATAAGGTGGATTTTGCTGCTCCAAGAATTTGATATTGAGATTAAAGATAGGAGCAGAGCAGAGAACAAGGTAGCTGACCACCTCTCAAGGATCCCACAACAAGAAGAAATGTAACAAGTAGCAGTAAATGAAAGCTTTCCTGATGAACAATTGATGATGATTCGAGTATCCCCTTGGTTTGCAGACATATCTAACTTCAAGGCTATTGGGGAACTACCAACTAACATCAATAAGCACATGAGGAGAAAGCTAATTAAGGATGCCAAACACTACATCTGGGATGACCCCTATTTGTTCAAAAAATGTGCTGATGGAATCCTAAGAAGGTGTATACCCCATGAAGAAGGGCAGGAAGTGTTATGGCAGTGCCATGGATCCGCATATGGAGGTCACTTCAGTGGAGAAAGAATAGAAGCAAAATTGCTTCAATCCGGATTTTACTGGCCAACAATGTTTAAGGATGCCAAGAAAATGGTGTCAAGGTGTGATGAATGCCAAAGAGCTGGTAATCTAACCAAGAGAAATGAGATGCCACCGCAATTCATGCTAGAGCTGGAGCTATTTGATGTATGGGGGATTAATTTCATGGGACCCTTTCCAACCTCCTACTCAAATAGCTACATATTGGTGGCTGTTGATTATGTCTCAAGGTGGGTAGAAGCCATAGCCACTGCAACAAATGACAACAAGGTTGTGATAAGCTTCTTGAGACGGAACATCTTCAGCAGATTTGGAGTTTCCAGAGCTCTCATTAGTGATGGAGGGACACACTTCTGCAACAAACAACTCGAGACACTCCTTCTCAGATATGGAGTAAAGCACAAAGTGGCAACTCCATACCACCCACAGACCAACGGGCAAGCTGAAATTTCCAACAGAGAGCTAAAAAGAATCCTTGAAAAAACTGTTGGAAGCTCAAGAAAGGATTGGTCTAAGAAGCTGGATGATGCACTATGGGCCTACAGAATAGCCTATAAGACTCCCATTTGGATGTCTCCATACCAACTGGTATATGGCAAGGCTTGTCACTTTCCAGTTGAACTTGAGCATAGAGCATTTTGGGCTCTAAAAATGTTAAACTATGATGAGCAAGCTGCTGGAGAAAAGAGATTAATGCAACTCAATGAGCTGGAGGAGTTTAGAAATCAAGCATATGAGAATGCAAAAATGTACAAAGAGAACACAAAAAGATAGCATGACCAAAAGATAGCAAGAGGGGAGTTCACTGAAGAACAGAAGGTGTTACTCTACAACTCAAGACTCAAGTTCTTCCCTGGGAAACTTAAGTCTCGATGGTCAGGGCCTTTCACCATACTCAAGGTGTTTTCCTATGGACATGTAGAGCTCATGGAGGACAAGACTCAGAGAACTTTTAATGTCAATGGCCATAAACTCAAACACTACTTGGGAGGCTCCTTAGAGGAGCAGAGAGTGAGCTACAAGCTCAGCTGAAGATGAAGAAATGTCAAGCTAATGACAATAAAGAAGCGCTAGTTGGGAGGCACCCCAACACTTTATCCTTTTTGATCTAATTGCTTTTCTTAGAAGTAGTTAAAATCTAGTGCTTTAGATAGTTTAAATTTCAGTCTCACATTTGTGTTACATTACCATATTAGGATTAGTTTACAATTGAAGATTAGAAGGTTTGATAGTAGCTTTAGTAGCTAGAAATTCTGTACACTCTTTTATTTCTTTCTATTATGAAATTGCAACTTGATGAAGGCATAACTAATGATGAGTGAATGGGCTGAGAACTAGCCAAATTGCTAAGTTTGGTGTGGCTTCTCACCCACTTAATCTAGGCTTACAAACAATTAATAGCTTAGTTTTAAAGAGTAAGCACAGAGATTAAATTTGGTGTGGCCACCACCAATGATCATCTAGCAGCCCAAGTCACCCAATTTGAAAGCACTTAATGTTTTGGGTAAGAACATGAACGTAGTTTAATGAGTTTAGATGAATTGGAATCAAAATAAAAAGAAAAGATTGGTGTTATTCCACTCTTATGAACACATTAAATACACAATGATGAAACCAATTTATTAAGATGCCAAAGAATTAAGTTTGGTGTCCCAAGGGACACCCATCAGTTGCAACCCAAACCACTCTTAATGAGAAGGAATGTGAAGGGGTTCTTTGGTAATTACTAATGGGTTCAGTTTCATTTCAGGAGAGAAGATGGGGCCCACATGGTAAAAAACTCACAAAGCAAGGAAGTCAAAGTGTACTTGCACTTTGGAACTCAAAACATGCAGAAGACACTGTGAGAAAAGAGTTGGCGCCTCTTTCCACGCTAGGCGCCACTCCCCAAATGGAAAAACATTTAACCCTTTTTATTTCTCACCCTTCAAACCACACCATTCACCCATTATAAAAGCCTCACCTCCCTATCTCCTATCCCACTTCAACAACCCCCAATCACACACGAAGCGCATATACCCCTCACTTTCCTTTCTCTTTTCATCTTTTACTATCTCTTTCCTTACTTTCTTCTTTCTCTTGATTGGGACAATCAAGTCCTAAGTTTGGTGTTGGAGCAAAACCTTGTTTTTCTTACTCTTTCTTGCAACCCACATTTTTTTTTCATAACCTCAAACACACTCTCTCAACTTAATGGCACCACCAAAAAGCTCAGCCTCAAAGAAAAGGAAAACCAAGGAACCAACCTCTGGATCCTCAAGCTCTTTCAATGACTACAAGTTCCTCTCTACATTCAACCAAAATCAATTCTATGGTTGGGTGAGTGAGAGGGAGATCATTCCAGAAGTTGGGTTTCAACTAGGGAGGAATGAGCATCTTGAATTAACATTGAGATCAACAATAGGGGTTGGTCACTTCTATGCAACCCACCAAGGAAAGTGGTAGAAAGCTTGGTGAGGGAATTCTATGCCAATGCAGTGCCTTAACCAGGACAACACTATGGCTACATTAGCTATGTAAGGGGAAAGTCCATTGACTACAGCCCCTCTAGATAGAAAGAATGCTGATGGTGAAGAGGACAAGCTCCACTCGGAGTTATGAAGAAAGAATGAAGCAGCAAGACCCTGGGTTTGAGAAAATCTTGAATGAAATTTGTGTGATGAATGTGCGTTGGATAAATGACAAGGATGGGATACCCAACTGATGAGCGGATAATTTATACGCTTTTTGACATTGTTTTTAGTATGTTTTTAGTAGGATCTAGTTACTTTTAGGGATGTTTTCATTAGTTTTTATGTTAAATTCACATTTCTGGACTTTACTATGAGTTTTTGTGTTTTTCTGTGATTTCAGGTATTTTCTGGCTGAAATTGAAGGACTTGAGCAGAAATCAGATTCAGAGGTTGAAGAAGGACTGCTGATGCTGTTGGATTCTGACCTCCCTGCACTCAAAATAGATTTTCTGGAGCTACAAAACTCGAAATAGCGTGCTTCTAATTGCGTTGGAAAGTAGACATCCAGGGCTTTCCAGAAATATATAATAGTCCATACTTTGGCCAAGAATAGATGACGTAAACTGGCGTTTAACGCCAGCTTTCCACCAAAATCTAGCGTCCAGCGCCAGAAAAGGAGCCAAAACCAGAGTTGAACGCCCAAACTGGCACAAAAGCTGGCGTTCAACTCCGGATAAAGCCAGCCATGGAAAGGAGTAAGACTGATTGGATGAAGATAGCAGGAAAGCAGATGTTCAGAGGAACGAAAGCATCTCCATTCGCTTATCTGAAATTCTCACCAATGGATTACATAAGTATTTCTATCCCTATTCTATTATTTAGTATTCGAAAACATCATTATCAATTTATATCTGCCTAACTGAGATTTGCAAGGTGACCACAGCTTGCTTCATACCAACAATCTCCGTGGGATTCGACCCTTACTCACGTAAGGTATTACTTGGACGACCCAGTGCACTTTCTGGTTAGTTGTATCAAAGTTGTGAACCATGGTATTGGCACCATGTTCTTGGCGCCATTGCCAGAGAAAGAAAGAGCCATGAATTTTACATAATCAAAGTGTAATCACGATTGCGCGTACCAAGTTGCTCACATTGCCAGGGATTGTTTGAGCCTGGACATCACAATTTCGTGCACTAAGTTTTTGCCGCCATTGCCGGGGATTGTTCGAGTTTGGACAACTGACAGTTCATCTTGTTGCTCAGATTAGGTAATTTTCTTTTTATTTTATTTTCAAAAATTTTTCAAAAATATTTCTAAAATTTTCTCATCTGTTTTCGAAAAAAAAATAATAAAAATGTTTTCAAAAAAAATTTTATTCAAAATTTTTGAATGAATTCTAGTGTTTCATGAAGCATGTTGAAGCCTGGCTGGCTGTAAAGCCATGTCTAATTCCTTTGGGAATGAGTATGTCAGGCGTGTCATGTCTGAATTAAATGCTGAAGGATCCTTTTCAGTTCTTGACTGAATTCTTGTAGATATGTGATACTGTTAAGACTAATGGAGTAGATCCTGAAGTCTACGGGCTCATGCTTTTCCCTTTTGCTGTAAGAGACAGAGCTAGATTATGGTTGGATTCTCAACCCAAAGACAGCCTGAACTCTTGGGATAAGCTGGTGACGGCTTTCTTAGCCAAGTACTTTCCTCCTCAAAAGCTGAGCAAGCTTAGAGTTGATGTTCAAACCTTCAGACAGAAAGAAGGTGAATCCCTCTATGAAGCTTGGGAAAGATACAAACAGTTGACCAAAAAGTGTCCTTCTGACATGCTTTCAGAATGGACCATCCTGGATATATTCTATGATGGTTTATCTGAGCTATCAAAGATGTCACTGGACACTTCTGCAGGTGGATCCATTCACCTAAAGAAAACGCCTGTAGAAGCTCAAGAACTCATTGACATGGTTGCTAATAACCAGTTCATGTACACTTCTGAAAGGAATCCTGTGAATAATGGGACGCCTATGAAGAAGGGAGTTCTTGAAGTTGATACTCTGAATGTCATATTGGCTCAGAACAAAATATTGACTCAGCAAGTCAATATGATCTCTCAAAGTCTGCATGGAATGCAAGCTGCATCGAACAGTACTCAAGAGGCATCTTCTGAAGAAGAAGCTTATGATCCTGAGAACCCTGCAATAGCAGAGGTGAATTACTTAGGTGAACCTTATGGAAACACCTATAACTCATCATGGAGAAATCATCCAAATTTCTCATGGAAGGATCAAAAGCCTCAACAAGGCTTTAATAATGGTGGAAGAAACAGGTTTAACAATAATAAACCTTTTCCATCATCCACTCAGCAACAGACAGAGAACTCTGAACAAAATGCTTCTAATTTAGCAAACCTAGTCTCTGATCTGTCCAAGGCCACTGTAAGTTTCATGAATGAAACAAGATCTTCCATTAGAAATTTGGAAGCACAAGTGGGCCAGTTGAGTAAAAGGATCACTGAAATCCCTCCCAGTACTCTCCCAAGCAATACAGAAGAGAATCCAAAAGGAGAGTGCAAAGCCATTGACATAAGCAAAATGGCCGAACCCAATGAGGGAGAGGAGGACGTGAACCCCAAGGAGGAAGACCTCTTGGGACATCCAGTGACCAATAAGGAGCTTCCCTCTGAGGAACCAAAGGAATCTGAGGCTCATCTAGAGACCATAAAGATTCCATTGAACCTCCTTATGCCCTTCATGAGCTCTGATGAGTATTCCTCTTCTGAAGAGAATGAGGATGTTACTGAAGAGCAAACTGCCAAGTTTCTTGGTGCAATCATGAAGCTGAATGCCAAATTATTTGGCATTGATACTTGGGAAGTTGAACCTCCCTTGTTCATCAATGAACTAAGTGATCTGGATCAACTGACATTACCTCAGAAGAGACAGGATCCTAAAAAGTTCATAATACCCTGTACCATAGGCACCATGATCTTTAAGGCTCTGTGTGACCTTGGTTCAGGAATAAACCTCATGCCCCTCTCTGTAATAGAGAAACTGGGAATCTATGGGGTGCAAGCTGCCAAAATCTCATTAGAGATGGAAGACAGTTCAAGAAAACAGGCTTATGGACAAGTAGAGGACGTGTTAGTAAAGGTTGAAGGCCTTTACATCCCTGCTGATTTCATAGTCCTGGATACTGGAAAGGAAGAGGATGAATCCATCATCCTAGGAAGACCTTTCCTGGCCACAGCAAGAGCTGTGATTGATGTTGACAGAGGTGAAATAGTCCTTCAATGGAACAAGGACTCCCTTGTGTTTAAAACTCAAGGATCTCCCTTTGCAACCATGGAGAGGAAGCAGAAAAAGCTTCTCTCAAAGCAGAGTCAACCAGAGCCCCCACAGTCAAACTCTAAGTTTGGTGTTGGGAGGCCACAACCAAACTCTAAGTTTGGTGTTGAACTCCCATATCCAAACTCTAAGTTTGGTGTTGGAGAGCTTCAACAATGCTCTGAACATCTGTGAGGCTCCATGAGAGCCCACTGTCAAGCTATTGACATTAAAGAAGCGCTTGTTGGGAGGCAACCCAATTTTTATTTATCTAACTATATTTCTCTTAGTTATATGTCTTTGTAGGTACATGATCATGGGGAGTCACAACATAAATATAAAAATTGAAAACGGAATCAAAAACAGCAGAAGAAAAATCACACCCTGGAGGAGCATCTGTCTGGCGTTCAGC
>NC_029789.2:32653958-32654284 GCF_000816755.2 Arachis ipaensis
AGGACTTGAGCAGAAATCAGATTCAGAGGTTGAAGAAGGATTGCTGATGCTGTTGGATTCTGACCTCCCTGCACTCAAAATGGATTTTCTGGAGCTACAGAACTCGAAATGGCACGCTTCCAAATGCGTTGGAAAGTAGACATCCAGGGATTTCCAGCAATATATAATAGTCCATACTTTGGCAAAAAATAGACGACGTAAACTGGCGTTCAACGCCAGCTTTCCGCCCAAATCTGGCGTCCAGCGCCAGAAAAGGAGCCAAAACCAGAGTTGAACGCCCAAACTGGCACAAAAGCTGGCGTTCAACTCCAAGAAGGACCTCTACA
>NC_029789.2:32654827-32660779 GCF_000816755.2 Arachis ipaensis
TCTAAACCTTGTCTGTGGTATTCCGAGTAGGATTCAATGATTGAATGACTGTGACGAGCTTCAAACTCGCGATTGTTGGGCGTTAGTGACAGACGCAAAAGGAGGGTGAATCCTATTCCAGCATGATCGAGAACCGACAGATGATTAGCCGTGCTGTGACAGAGCATGTGAGTATATTTTTCACTGAGAGGAGGGGATGTAGCCACTGACAACGGTGATGCCCTTGCATAAAGCCAGCCATGGAAAGGAGTAAGACTGATTGGTTGAAGATAGCAGGAAAGCAGAGGTTCAGAGGAACGAAAGCATCTCCATTTGCTTATCTGAAATTCTCACCAATGGATTACATAAGTATTTCTATCCCTATTCTATTATTTAGTATTTGAAAACATCATTATCAATTTATATCTGCCTAACTGAGATTTGCAAGGTGACCACAGCTTGCTTCATACCAACAATCTCCATGGGATTCGACCCTTACTCACGTAAGGTATTACTTGGACGACCCAGTGCACTTGCTGGTTAGTTGTATCGAAGTTGTGAACCATGGTATTGGCACCATGTTCTTGGCGCCATTTCCAGGGAAAGAAAGAGCCATTAATTTTACATAATCAAAGTGTAATCACGATTGCGCGTACCAAGTTGCTCACGTTGCCAGGGATTGTTTGAGCCTGGACATCACAATTTCGTGCACCACCAACCAATTGAGGAGAAGAAATCTGAGCTCCCAAGCTAGAGGGTGGCTAAAATTTGTGAGGAGGTCCCTAATCCCCACATCCAACACTTCAGAGGTGACCAAGGAGAGAGCTGTGCTCATCTATAGCATCATGAAAGGAGAAAACATCAACGTGGGGGAGATGATCGCCAACAACATCAACAAAGTGTTGAAAAGCACCAATGACAACACAAGGTTGGCATTCCCCAGCATTATACAGAAGCTATGTGATGAGGCTGGAGTTGAAAAGATCATTGATGAGGTGCTTGTGAAGAAAGACAAATTCATAACTGCCAAAAAGATGGCCAAGGTGGTGGCTGTTCACCCACTCAACAGGGCCAGAGAACGAAGAGTTCAGGCTCATGGAACACAACAACAACAAGAAGAGGAAGAGGAAGAAGAGCAACCTCACTTCCTGGCACTTCAACCACCACCACCACACTATCAATATCAGCAATTTACAGAGGGATTCAACTGGGAACAATTGCAAGGAGATGTACATCAAATGAAGGGAGACCTACACCACTTGAGGGAAGATGTCAATCAACTCAAGGAGACTCAGCAACAATAATGGAGCCAAGTCAACCAAAACATTGAACAACTCCAAGGGAATTGGGAGCATATGAGGAAGGAGCAGCAAGAACAATTTGACTGGGGAGAGGTGCGAAGTGCACTGGACAAAATAGTAGAGCGAGGCAAATGGCAACAGAGGAACTTTGCTGAATTCAGACATGTCTATAATGCCAGAACCATATCCAGGAGGCAGTATGACATCAATACACAAGCAAAGCTGAATCACTTGTATAACGCCGTGGCCGCTCTAAACCCAGGATACCCAACCTTCATGCAAGGAATGGAAGAGCTAAGTGCAAGACAAGAGGAAATCCTAGCCAAACATAAAGAAGATGAAAGGCATTATATGAGGAGGGTAGGATTTTGGAAGCCCAAGGATGCCAAAGCACAAGAAGGTTCCTCCAAGCCAGATGAAGGTGGCTCCTCCCCTTCCAAAAAGAAGGACAAAGGGAAGGGGCCAAGGAACTAAAGATGAAGCTGCTAAAGGTTGTTGAGTCCTATGGTTGACACTTTCTAGTTTCTGAAATCTTGTTTAAGTTTTTGCTTTATTTACTCTTTGAATAAACAGTCATTCTAGGATAGTTTATGTTTTATGCTTAGTTTTAATTCCTGTTTATCAAGAAAGAAAATGCCATGTATTTCAAGTCTTCATTTCAACATAAATAAAAGTAGAGCTTGTCTCCATAAGAGTTACTGTGAGTTATGCAAAAACAATAAGAGAGACCAAGGCCAAGAGAGATTATCAAACAAACTAAGAAATAAGAAACTAAGTGTAGAACCTTGGATGAACTAAAAAGAAAATGAGTCATGGAGAGCAACTAGTACTAGAAGGTATAACAAGGGAAGGCTAAGGGGTGTTCCTTGAATATCCATAGAACCAAGAGGTAGTAAGCAATAAAGGCCCAAGGCTCTGAGCAACAACTACTGGGATGGAAAAAGAAACATTAAAAAGCTCAAAAAAAAAAGGAACTAAAGATCTTAGTAGATGCTTGTGGTGAAGATGTGTCAAGAAGAGACATGGGCAAGTAAATTCTTAGGGGTGTCTCAACACCTAGTACCCTAAAACCAACTGGTTTGGGAGTGCTAATTGAAAGCCTAATTAAAGGGTTGTCTTGAGACAAAACACTTAGAGTCGTAGTCAAGAAAGCAAAATAACCCTTGCTACTTCAAGGTGATAATCAATAGAAAGGACCCCTAAAGCCTATACCTGAAAGAACCCTCAAGGATCCAAGAGCTTTTCATGACATTAAATCATTTATACATGTGTTGAACACTTAGTTTTACTCTTAGTTGTATTGCAATCATTCAAAGCCAAGGTCTCAAGTTATAAAGGTTTACTCACATTGATTTGCTTGGGACAAACAAAGCTTAAGTTTGGTGTTGTGATGACTTGCATCATCTACCCTTCTTTCTTGCATAAAGAAGACCATAAAAGAACATAAATCTCAATTGATCAGTACAATTCATACATTATTTGATGATATTATGGTACACTACTTTGAGATGAATTGTGCTGAATTTCAGGTGAAAAAGGCATAAAAAATGGCTAGAAGACAAACAAGAAGCTGGGCGTGTGAAACTGGCGTGCCACTTGGAGCAAACGCCACAAAAATGCACTGGCGTGGCACGCCAGGAGCTTGGCGTGGCATGCTAGTACTAAAGTCCAGAGAAGAAGTCCAAGCATGCATGTGGGCGTGGCACGCCAGGAAATGGGCGTGGCACGCTAGTACAAAGTTCTAGAGAGCAACAATGGAGGACACTAAAAGAGTGTGGCATGCCAGGTTGGGCGTGGCACGCCTAATCCATCAACTACTATGGGCGTGCCACTTGAGCAAAGGAGCGTGGCACGCCAATCCACCATTCCAAGAAGAACCCTCACTATGGCGTGCCACTTGGTATCGAAGGCGTGGCACGCCAGCTCCAAGAAGTCACTTGAGCGTGCCACTTAAGAACCCAAGCGTGGCACGCCAAGCTTGAAGAGTTCACAAATCCATGGGCGTGCCACTTGAACAGCATGACGTGGCACGCTGGTACAATATTCCAGAGAAGGGGCTAAAGGCAATTGAAGACTGGGCGTGCCACTTGAAGTCGAAGGCGTGGCACGCCAACCCCTCAACCTCACTTAGGCGTGCCACTTGAGCAACCAGGCGTGGCACGCCAATGCATAAAGATAACAAAAGCAAGGACTGGGCATGCCACTTGGTATCGAAGGCATGGCACGCCAACTACTGGAACCAAGACAAGATCATGGGCGTGGCACGCTGATGAGCGGATATTTTATACGCTTTTTGGGGTTAATTTCATATAGATTTTAGTATGTTTTAGTTGATTTTTAGTTTATTTTCATTAGTTTCTAGGAAAAATTCATATTTCTGGACTTTACTATGAGTTTGTGTGTTTTTCTGTAATTTCAGGTATTTTCTGGCTGAAATTGAGGGAGCTGAGAAAAAATCTGATTCAGGCTGAAAAAGGACTGCTGATGCTGTTGGATTCTGACCTCCCTGCACTCAAAATGAATTTTCTGGAGCTACAGGACTCCAAATGGCGTGCTTCGAATTGCGTTGGAAAGTAGACATCCAGGGATTTTCAGCAATATATAATAGTCCATACTTTGCTCAAGGATAGATGACGTAAACTGGCGTTCAACACCAGCTCTCTGCCCAATTCTGGCGTCCAGCGCCAGAAACAAGTTGCAAGTTGGAGTTCAACGCCAGAAAAGGATCCAAAGCTGGCGTTGAATGCCCAAAACATCCCCAGGCACGTGAAAGCTTTAGTTTCAGCCCCAGCACACACCAAGTGGGCCCCAGAAGTGGATTTCTGCACTATCTGTTATAGTTTACTCATTTTCTGTAAACCTAAGTTACTAGTTTAGTATTTAAACAACTTTGAGGGACTTACTTTGTATCTTATGACATTTTAGATCTGAACTTTGTACTCTTTGACGGCATGAGTCTCTAAACTCCATTGTTGGGGGGTGAGGAGCTCTGCTGTGTTTCGATGAATTAATGCAACTATTTCTGTTTTCTATTCAAACACGCTTGTTTCTATCTAAGATGTTTATTCGCACTTCAATATGATGGATGTGATGATCCGTGACACTCATCATCATCCTCAATCTATGAATGCGTGCCTGACAACCACCTCCGTTCTACCTTCGATTGAATGAACATCTCTTGGATTCCTTAATCAGAATCTTCGTGGTATAAGCTAGAATCCATTGGCAGCATTCATGAGAATCCAGAAAGTCTAAATCTTGTCTGTGGTATTCCGAGTAGGATTCAGGGATTGAATGACTGTGACGAGCTTCAAACTCACAAGGGCTGGGCGTAGTGACAGACGTAAAAGGATCAATGGATCTTATTCCAACATGAGTGGGAACCGACAGATGATTAGCCGTGCGGTGACAGCGCACTTGGACCTTTTTCACTGAGAGGATGGATGGTAGCCATTGACAACGGTGATCCACCAATACACAGCTTGCCATAGGAGGAACCTTGCGTGCGTGAAGAAGAAGACAGGGAGAAAGCAGAGATTCAGAAGACAAAGCATCTCCAAAACTCCAACATATTCTCCATTACTGCAGAACAAGTATTTAATCCATGCTCTTTTATTCTTCGAAATTCATACTGATAATTATAATTGATTTCCTGACTAAGATTTACAAGATAACCATAGATTGCTTCAACCCAACAATCTCCGTGGGATTCGACCCTTACTCACGTAAGGTATTACTTGGACGACCCAGTGCACTTGCTGGTTAGTGGTACGAGTTGTGAAAAGTGTGATTTACAATTCGTGCACCACACGCCAGCCTTTAGGCGTGGCACACTGGTATAAGTTTCCAGAGAGGATGAAGGAGGCCAATTAGATGGGACGTGCCACTTGGTATCGAAGGTGTGGCACGCCACTCACCATTCTTCACTTAGGCGTGCCACTTGAGCAACCAGGCGTGGCACGCTAGTGTCATTCAGAGAGCAAGGAAGCATTAGGGCGTGACACTTGAGTTCGTGGCATGGCACACCAAACAGAGGAACCACTCACTCACAAAAGGGGCGTGGCACGCCAGACCCTGGGCGTGCCATGCTAGTGCAACTTTCCAGAGAAGCTTAGCCAAGCATAGAGCAAGAGCGTGGCACGCCAGACCCTGGGCATGCCACGCCAGTTCAAGTTTCCAGAGGCAAAGAAAAGTGGAAAAAGACTAGGGCGTGCCATGCCAAGGTTGTTAGAGAGATAAGCGTGCCACTTGAAGGGCTGGGCGTGGCACGCCAAGCCAAAATTGAAGAACACGTGACACGCCACTAAAGCGCCAATCACACGCCAGCTGGAGGTCACACTTATTGAGCTTCTTTTCCTTCCAAAATGTAATTTTCCTTTTTCACCTTTGTAAGTCTTTTATTTTACTAGGAGTAGTATAAATACCCCCAAGGAGTACTAAAGAAGGGGTTAAGCAGTCAGTTTTAGATCCACTTTTACACTTCACTTTTGAGTACTTTTTGAGCTATGAGTAGCTAACTTCCCTCTCATTGAGAAAGGGAGCTCTGTTGTACTTGATGGATTGATAATAGTGAAATTCTTCTTCCCTTCATCTTCTCTTTGATTTGCTAGAAGGAATTTCGTTTTTAATGCTTAATGTTCAATTATCTTGGAAAAGAGATTGAATGCAATTG
>NC_029789.2:32661177-32663145 GCF_000816755.2 Arachis ipaensis
ACGCCAAGGTTGTTAGAGAGATAAGCGTGCCACTTGAAGGGCTGGGCGTGGCACGCCAAGCCAAAATTGAAGAACACGTGACACGCCACTAAAGCGCCAATCACACGCCAGCTGGAGGTCACACTTATTGAGCTTCTTTTCCTTCCAAAATGTAATTTTCCTTTTTCACTTTTGTAATTCTTTTATTTTACTAGGAGTAGTATAAATACCCCCAAGGAGTACTGAAGAAGGGGGTTAAGCAGTTAGTTTTAGATCCACTTTTACACTTCATTTTTGAGTACTTTTTGAGCTATGAGTAGCTAACTTCCCTCTCATTGAGAAAGGGAGCTCTGTTGTACTTGATGGATTGATAATAGTGAAATTCTTCTTCCCTTCATCTTCTCTTTGATTTGCTAGAAGGAATTTCGTTTTTAATGCTTAATGTTCAATTATCTTGGAAAAGAGATTGAATGCAATTGTGTTTCATGGGAACCTTGGGAAAGGAAACATGAAACCATGCTTGAAATCCCTTCTCACACTTGAGTAGAATATGAGTTTTGGTGTTTGGATATGTGACATATAATCCTCCCTCTACTTAGACCTATAATGGTGTGTGGTATAATCAGGGACCAAGCATATCTCTCTTCATGAGCAATTAGACCAAGAAATTAGCTATTGATCAAGATCTGAGAGATTGAGTCACCAAGGGATTGGGGCTCAATCAATCATGATTGCCAAGAGGTCAATGAGTTGCATGATTGAAGAGGATATAAGCTATATTTGATCCAAAGAGACAACATCTCCCAATCTCAATGAATTTTCCCATTCTTATCTATCCATTTCTCTATAGCTTAATTTTACATTCAGCAATTCCCCATTCCCATTTACATTCAAGTCATTTATGATTCTGCACTTTACATTCTGCCATTTATATTTCTGCACTTTATTGCTTTTCTTTATATTCTAGTCATTTACATTTATGTCATTTACAATTCTGCACTTCACAATCTTATTGATCCGCTTGACTAATTCATCAATTAATTAAAACTGCTCGAATTTACCAATCTCTGTGGATACGATCCCACTCTACTATGGGTTATTACTTGACGATAATTTTGGTGCGCTTGCCAAAAGAACTAATTCACCAATTTTTGAATGTGGTGTGAATTGGACTCATCAATGCGTGCGTTAGAAATGGGTCTCCATGGGGGTGGGGACATGTCCCCTTCCGCCGCCCCCTCAAAAAACCCTCTCCTCCCTATGACGGGTAACGGGGACCCCATACCCGTTGGATATTCAGATATCTACGGGTTTGGAGGAAACGAATAAGAAGAAAATTAAAAAGAAAAAAATTAGTAAACAATAACATCCCAATAAACTCAGTATTATAATCTAATGTTTCAATTTTATAGTAAGAACCCATACCTTAAATTCAGTTTCACAACAACAAATCTAACTCTACATCAAAATTTATCAATTAACAAAATCCAAAGCCTAAACCTAAACCTAAACCTGATTTCACATTATCAGAATTCAAACTTTAAACCCAATTTCATAACAATTTCATCAATTAAAAATCAAAACATATTTTCTCAATTAACAGAAAGTCATAAATATCCAACTTACTGCAAGGTAGTCGGCTACAGATCAGAAATGGCGTGGAATAGAGGCGTTGCTGAAGTAGAGTTGCCGTCGACAGATCTGAGACTTCATCGTAGAGTAGAGGCAGGGGTGTCGTGGAGCAGAGGCAGAGGCCGCGCAAAGCTTTGAGCAACAAATAGTGAGCAGCGGTTGCAACAAAGGAAGGTAAGGGACAACAACGTGAAGGACTAAGAGGGTGGAGGCTGACGGCGTAGTGAGAAGGAAGATTGGAAGAAGGACTAAATGAGGAGGTGGCAAGGTACTTGAGAGATTAAATGAGAAAGAGGCTCATCTGATAGAAAGTGAAGTGAGAAGAGAGGCGCATAGACTGTGATTTGGGATAGTGTT
>NC_029789.2:32663186-32670603 GCF_000816755.2 Arachis ipaensis
ATATATATATAAGGATATTTTTGTAATTTTAAACTCATAATTAATAAACAGATACCTACAGGGAGGGTACGTCTCTCTCTACCCCGCCCTGTTTATTACACGGTACCCGTACCCCTCCCCGCGTGGGGAAAGAAATACCCCCAACCCTGCTTTCTGGTCGGTAGATTCCCACGGATACCCACAATGCCAGAGAAAATTGCCATGCCTAGATCCACGTATATCAAAAAAAGTATGTGTATTTTGTATTGGCATCTTCGATCAGTGTTTGGTGGGTTCGTTCATTTTCAGATGAAGTATGTCACTGACAAGATGAGCATGCAAGAGATTTTTTCAATCTATTATAAAACTTGATCACAAGTGTCGTTTATCAAGTTGTACATTGACTTTGAACAATCTGAAGCCGATTGAAATATTGAATGAGAGATTACAACAGCGACAACGAGGATGAGTTCAAAAACACTATGAAATTGTTGATCTAAATGAAAATGATGATGAAACAGATGACACCATAGAGGCAGATGTCACGGAGGTAGAAAATATAGTAGCAAACCAACATCTATTCGAAGAGTCATATTTCATGTGTGCGTTGGATCTGGAGGCTATGCATGCACCAAAATTTTATGAATACATTAATGTAAATATGTAATTAATGTAAATATGTAATTTAGATAATTATATAATAATTTTATAACATAGAAATAGTTAAGTTTGGTGTAAAATAACATGATTATTATTAAGTTCTTTATGCAGTTAGTGAGGACCTATTAATTTTTTAGATGTCTAGTATAAATAGTATTATTTTACATATTTTAATGGAATTTAGTTCTCGAAAAGTTCTGATTCTCGCAGTAAAAGATTATGCTATTCACATAGGTGTAGACTATCGGATGTTTGCATCAGAACTCTAAACATTCCATGTCAAATGTACTGAGTACCGTCAAATTTACCGTTGGATTCGTCGAATAAGTCCGCCGAAAAATAATTTATCATCGGATTTACTGTCTTCTTGAATTTGATGGTATAAACGGACCGAAAATTATTTACCAGCAGATTATTTCGTCCTCCGGTAATTACCTTCAGATTTATCACCAAAACGGTTTTCAATGAATTTGTCGATATTGAGTTTTTTATTACTGTCGGATTTTTCTGACGGTAACATTGGTGCCAGATCACGTGTTTTAGCGCCAATTTACCGTCAGATTTCTCTGCCGATAAATCCTACGGTAGTGTATTTTTTTGGCTCAATTAAGCCACAACTAGTAGAAATCGATAAATTATTTTATTAAAACTCTTGATAACAAAATTAGGGCAGAAATCAAAATTACCAGAAATTAATAAATTATTTTATTAAAAAAATAGCCTGAATATAATAAAATATCATAGAAGTAGAATACAACGAAGTAGAAATAAACAAACTAAATCCATAAACCCTATAGACTACGGTAATTTTCATCGTCGTCGTCTACACCCTACTGAGGCGGCGAAGTAGGTGCTGATGTGCCCTATCAGTAGCGCGCTGCTCGAACTTGCATCTGCGCATTGTACACCTTCATTTGCTCTCGCAAATGATCTACCTGCTCCAGCTTGTCCCTGAGGTTTGAGAGAAAGGGAATAATTCTTCCCACGCGTACAAGAAGGTCGTTGTACCTGTGCTCTGACTGCTTCGCCTACTGACGAAGCTTCTGTGTCAGCTTTTGCACCTCTTCCCTCCAGTCTACAACTTTCTGGGGATCGGCAGGGCTGGTGGCAGAGGTAGAGGAAGCCGCCAATGCAGAGGAGCGGATGCCACTGGCCAAGAACGACCCTAACTCGAAGCGGCAATTCTTGTGGGGTTTAGAGGTGGTCTTGTGGCAAACCCTGTCAGGATCTACCACTGAGGTCTCTGTGCCAGTAACGTCGTCCTCACTAGGCGGCTGAGATTGTTGGGTCGTGGCCTCCAATCTCTACGTGTAATCCTCCTGTGTCACACATGTGATTAGGATAATATTTAATTGACTTTAAATTAAACCAAATAAATTTCAAACATATAATTAATTGAAACTCATATAATGGGTCGCAGACCGCTCGTCAGAAAATCTCTCCTTGTTCGCCTTCAAAGTA
Organism: Arachis ipaensis; assembly: GCF_000816755.2. Taxonomy (NCBI): domain Eukaryota; kingdom Viridiplantae; phylum Streptophyta; class Magnoliopsida; order Fabales; family Fabaceae; genus Arachis; species Arachis ipaensis. The sequence continues at coordinate 32,665,287 of NC_029789.2, forward strand.
TGGGTATACTTGAAGGTCTCTACCAGTGTGGACTTACGATCCAACGACTTAGACTACATGAATTCAAGCCAACGAATAAAATAAATCAACCAACAACTAATTAACATATATTATTAACATAACTTAATACCAGACTATTAACAAAAATTATCGAACTACTTACTAGTCTGCTCTTGGTCTTCATGAAGGTCGCCGACCCACTTGTATAGCTCGATGACCTTGGCGAAGCCCGATTAGCGACTTTTGTCAACCGGTGAAGCTTGAACCCTTCATCTATACTAAAATGGGTCTCTAGCGCCTTCTTGATGTCTGGACGGATCCAGATCATTAGATTGTTGCACCGTTGACAAATGTCACTCATCATCTGCTGAAGGGGTTTCCCTGCCCAGTGGTCGAAGATCTTGCGAGTCATTAGATCATGCTCTTTATCCCAAATAAATTTCAACTACACAAAGTGATTCAACAACATTAGCTAGTCAAAATAAAATACCGTTCAAATACAGTTAATTAGTTCAACAAATTAAAATCATTCCACCCAGTTCTAAAACCATCGCTCTCTGGTCTCAGCAGGGATCTTGGTGTAGGTCGGCCACGGTTGGTCGTACATAGACTTAATGACCTCGGTGATCTCCTGTATGTAAGCATCGTTGTTTGGGGAAAACCTATCAATGAAAAAACTTATGATTAACAAACACACAGAAACATATAAACCTTAACAAATTCAAAATAAATTACGGATAAAAGGGATTAAAATAGTATGTGCTCACATCTGCAGACCATCAGGGCAAATTCTCAACAAGATGACAGGCGGAAAACCAGAGGAATCACTCACTGCCGGGTCTGCCACTGGATCTGTAGGGAGGACGAAGCAAAAGGAGGAACGTAGCAAAAGGAGGAACGTAATTCGGGTTTGGGACCATGATAAACTGCTGGTCTACTGGACCCGCTTGTGACGTCACAGGGGTCGACGGGGTAGTTAGGGTAGAGGGCGATGAGTGGACAGTCCTTAGGGATTCGGTGGAAGCCCGCTCTCTACCACGACCACGAGACCTACTCGATCTACCTCTACTACCTGTCGTCATGTCTGTAAAGAGAACATATTATTAACACTAATCAACATGTATACTACATGAATTATTTAACATTTAGTTTATTTCAAAAAAAATGACATAACCTCCCCTAAAATTGGACATATATCAATCTTTACGATTCTCACAATTTTAACCAACCTCAATCTATAGCATCAGTCAAAACACAATTAAATTCACCAACTTTAAATATATTAATACAGATACAAAAAACAACAACAAATTATGGTGAATTTGTGCAAAAGTAAAGTTTTAAACTATACCAATTAAAAACATTTATTAAATCTTTTCATTGCTAAGCAAATCAATAAAGTTAACTCACCAAGCAACTTCACAATTAACACAATCATAAAACTCATTTTTCCTTCACAATTGATTAAAATTCACTAAAACTTTCGAAAACATAATTCTAATTTTTTAATTTCACTCAAAATCTTATAAAAATTTTGACAGAGTCTCTCCTAAAACTCGAGTTTCTCCACTCTTTAAGGGTTCCATCCAAACCAAGTATGTATCAACCCTTGGTTTGTTATGTTTAATTAAATTTAACTTATTAATTTTTTTAATTATTATCAAGGCAACATACAAGGGTTCAAATCCTAATCCACCCACCAAGAGGCTTCAATTATTTTTACTAATAAACTCAAATGCACATATTTACTAAACCTTCAAAGCATTCTAACTTTGTAAAACAAACAAATCCTAAATCATATAATTTATTTTAATTTCTTCATCATCAAACCAATTTTTATACCCATAATAATCAACACAAGTTCTATTTTATAATAACTAATAACAAGTAAGAATAAAACCTAAATTAGCATATGATAACCAAAATGCAAATCTTAAATTAACTTAACCCTAAACCCTAAATTAGTATATAATAATCAAATCCTAAATTAACATTTAACTAAATCCTAAATTAACATGTAAGTAAATTTTAAATTATAATTTGATCAAAAGGGAGATGCATGGAACCTAACGGTGACGGAGGGAGATGCAGCGATGCTAGACGATGATCCCGGCAGTTCGTTGCTGGAGAGCGATGGTGATGACAGCAAGGGAAATGTTACAGAGTCGCGGCTAGTACCAGGGGAGAGGATGAATGGGCTAGTTTCCCTGAGAGGGAGAGGTGGTGGCAAGAGATCAGGACTGACAGCGGTAGTGCTGGAGCAGTGGGGAGAGGAAACAACTAGAGAGAGAAAGGGAGAAAAAAGGTTTAAGATAGAAAGGACTTTTGAAATGAATGGGGAAAGGATTTGCACTTTCAATTTTATGGCTGATTACCATAGAATAAACCCAATGGTAACTCGTTGTGTGTCATCAAAATGCAACATTTAACTAAAATGGTTTCCGACGGTAAATCCCATGCTAAAGTTCGTGCCTATTCCCTCCCTTTTTCCTCCAAGTATTACCCACGAATTTACCGTCGGAAAAGTAAATTCGCTGGTAACAATTTGATGTAACGAATTCTATATGAAAACCCTCCATAAAATCCATTAGTAAAGCCAACGGTAGTGGGAAAAGCCACTGCTTCCACCCACTTGGACATATACTCAACCGCCACAAAATGTAAGTGTTTGAGTATGAGGGTGGGAAAGGCCCCACCCCATGAAGTCAATATCCCACACATCAAACAACTCAATCTCTAATATTTCTTACTGTGGCATCTCATAGTTGTTGGAAATATTTCCAGCTCTTTGGCACTTGTCACAGTTCCTCACAAAATCCCGAGCATCTCTAAATAGAGTCGGCCAATAAAATATGCTCTAGAGGACCTTACTTGCTGTCTCTCAACACCAAAGTAGCCTCCGTACTCAGAAACATGACAATCCTAGAGAATCTACTGTGTTTTCTCATCTGAGACACAACACAGGATAATACCATCTGAGCATTTCTTGAAAAGATAAGGTTCCTCCCACAAGAAGTAGTTGGCATCATTCAATAGCTTCTTAACTTGCTATTTAGTGTACTCCTTGGGGTTGAATCTAATGGTCTTGTAGTTTGCAATATCTGCAAACCATGGAGCTCTCTAAATCACAAAGAGTTGGTCATCCGGAAAGGTCTCAATTATAGGAGTGGGTTGTTGCATTCCTTCTTCAAGCTCAATCTTAGAAAGATGGTCAGCCACTTGCTTCTCTGAACCTTTTCTGTCTCTAATCTCAATATCAAACTCTTAAAGAAGGAGCACCCACCTGATCAATCTTGGTTTAGAATCCTGTTTAGTTAGAAGGTACTTAAGAGCAGCATGGTAAGTAAAAACAATAACCTTAGAACCAATTAAATAGGACCTAAACTTATCAAATGCATAAACTACAGCTAATAACTCTTTTTCTGTTATTGTATAATTTTTTTGCGCGTCATTTAGCACACGGCTTGCATAGTAAATGACATGCACATGCTTGTCTTGTCTCTATTCCACGATAGCTCTTATAGCATGATCACTGGCATCACACATCAATTTAAATGGTAAATTCCAGTTAGGAGGAGCTATGATGGGAGCAGAGACAAGCTTAGCTTTCAAAGTCTCAAAGGCATGCAAACAATCATCATCAAAATAGAAAGGAATGTCTACAACCAAGAGGTTGCTTAGAGGCTTAGCAATCTTAGAAAAATCCTTTATAAATCTTCTATAAAATCTTGTATGTCCTAGGAAACTTCGGATTGCATTTGCATTAGTGGGTGGTGGTAATTTTTCAATTACCTCCACCTTAGCTTTGTCAACCTTTATTTCTTTACTTGAAATCTGGTGCCCAAGAACAATGCCTTCAGTTACCACAAAATGGCATTTTTCTAATTCAAAACAAGGTTTGTTTCTTGGCATCGCTTTAAGACCATGGAAAGATGTTTTAGGCAAGAATCAAAAGAATTACCAAAAAGAAAAAAAATCATCAATAAATACCTCAATGAACTTGTCAACCATATCTGCGAATATAGAAAGCATACACCTCTGAAAAGTCACTAGGGCATTGCATAGTCCAAACGGCATCCTCCGGTAAGCAAATACTCCAAAGGGGGCAACTAAATATCATCTTCTTCTGATCTTGAGGGTCTACAACAATCTGATTATAGCCAGAATATCCATCTAGAAAATAATAAAAAGCATGGCCGGCTAACTCTCAAGCATCTGATCAATGAAAGATATGGGAAAGTGGTTCTTCCTAGTTGTAGTGTTGAGCCTTCTGTAATCAATGCACATACGCCACCCTATGATGATTCTTATGGGAATAAGCTCATTCTTGTCATTTTTTACCACTGTCACCCCTCCTTTCTTGGGAACCACTTGCTCAGGACTCACCCAAAGTCTGTTAAACATTGGATAAATTATTCCGGCTTCCCAAAGCTTCATTACTTCTTTTTGGACCACCTATTTCATAGTTGGATTGAGTCGCCTTTGTGGTTCCACAACTGGTTTAACATTATTTTCAGGTAAGATGTTGTGCATACACTTAGCTGGACTAATCTCCTTCAAGTCACTAATGGTCCACCCAGGAACTATTTTATAGCTCTTGAGTACTTGTATCAAGGTTTCCTCTTCCTCATGCCTCAGAGACGAGCTAATAATCACTGGATAAGAATCATGCTCGCCTAGAAATGCATACTTCAAAGAGGGAGGCAAGGGCTTCAACTTAAGCTTCGGCGGTACTTCCTCTTTACTAGAGGCATGTGGCTCCCTCTCTTAAGGTGGTAAATCATCAGTCTCAAGTAAACCATCCTCTAGAAGGGGCTCCAAAACACTATCAAGAACTTTAGCTTCAAAGTCCTCTTAAATTAGTGGCTCAATAAGATCAATTCTCATACACCCCTCAGAATTACTAAGGTGTTGCAGAGCTTCAAGCACATTAAGGACAACCTCTTCTTCATTAACTCTCAGAGTCAACTCACCCTTTTGCACATCAATAAGGGCTCTCCCTGTGGCTAAAAAGGGTCTTACCAAAATAATAGAGGCATTCTTGTCCTTTTTCATATCCAATATTACAAAATCAATAGAAAAAATAAAAAGGTCATACTTTCACCAGTAAATTATCAACAACTCCAAAAGAAAATTTAATTGAACGGTCAGCAAGTTAAAGAGAAATACGAGTGTATTTTACCTCATCAATTTAGATCTTTCTCATCAAGGAAAGTGGTATGAGATTGATGCTAGCTCGAAGATCACATAATGTCTTCTGAATGGTAATGTCTCCAATGGTGCAAGGAATTAAAAAGCTTCCTGGATCTTGTATCTT
>NC_029789.2:32670637-32676744 GCF_000816755.2 Arachis ipaensis
TAATTGCACTATATTCCTTTGTTAGTACCACTATTTCACTCTCTTTCCGGTTCCTCTTATTAGTCAACAACTCCTTCATGAACTTAGCATAAAGAGGAATTTTCTCAAGAGCCTCTGCACAAGGAATGTTGATCTGAAGCTTCCTGAAGATCTCTAAAAATATTGAAAGTTGCTTGTCTTGGATGCCTTCTGAAGCCTCTGAGGATATGGCATTTTTAGCTTGTACTTAGGTTTTGGAGACTTCACTGGATATTGCTTAAGATCAACTGGAAAGGGTTTATCCAGATGCCTTGAAGGGGCATGCTCTACTCTGTCTTGAGTCTTCTCCTGAGCTTCTTTTTTAATCGGCTCCTCACTAACTTTTGCTTTTGAACCTGCTACCTTACCACTTCTCAGATATATGGTCTTTCACTCCTCTCTTGGGTTAGGCACTGTGTCACTGGGGAGGGTATTAGGAGGCCTCTCAGGTGCTTGCTTGCTTAACTGGCCTACTTGAATCTCCAAGTTTCTGAGTGAAGCTTTGGTTTTCTGCATAAACTATGAGTATTCTTGGAGAGTTCTGCAACTATAGATTCCAGGTCAGATGATCTCTAAGAATGAGAAAGTGCTTGATGTTGTTGAGAGGGCTAAAACTGACGGTTGTTGTTGAAGTTATTCTGATTAAAATTGTCCTGAGGAGAGGCATTGTTGTTGAATTTAGTTCCTCTATGGTTGATTTCTCCACCCAAAATTTAGGTGATTCTTCCACCTCAGATTGTAAGTTTTAGAGAAAGGATCATTATTGGGGGTCTAGAGGAATTGCCCATGTAATTGAGCTGTTTAGGGGGAAATTGACCATAATCATAGTTCTCATCCTGAGGGAAGCCACCACTTATGTCATAGGAAACATATTGGGTATTGATGGCTGAGACTTGCAATACACTCAAGTGTTGAGTAATTGAATTAATCTGTTGAGACATGACTTTATTCCTAGCAAAAAGTGTGTCTAAAGCATCTAGTTCCATGACTCCTTTCCTCACGGCACTCCTCTTAGAAGAATACAGATATTGTTTATTAGCAACCATTTCAATCAAATCCAAAGCCTCATCAGGGGTCTTTTTCATGTGAAGAGATCCTCCTGTGGAATTATCCAAAGACATTTTGGAGGTCTCAGTAACTCCATTATAAAAGATCTATAACTGTATCCAGTTCGAGATCATGTTCGGAGGACTCTTTTTGAGCATCATCTTCTACCTCTCCCAAGCTTCATAGAGAGATTCACCCTCTCTCTGCCTGAAAGTCTGAACATCAGTCCTCAGCTTGGTCAGCTGCTAGGTGGAAAGAATTTGGTTAGGAACTTGTTGACTAAATTTTTCTATGTATCCAAACTCTCTTTGAGTTGTGTGTCAAGCCACTGCTTGGCTCTGCCCCGTATAGCAAAGGGAAAGAATAACAACCGATAAACATCAGGATGAACTCCATTGGTCTTCATCGTATCACAAATTTATAGGAAATTTGAGATGAATAAGTTTGGGTCTTCTTGCGGGAGTTCATGAAACTGACAGTTTTGTTGCACCAAAGTGATGAGATGAGGTTTCAACTCAAAATTGTTAGCAGCCACAAGAGGTACAACAATGCTACTTCCATAGAAAGTGCGATTAGGAGCAGTGTAAGAAGCAAGAGTTCTTCTAGGTTGCTTAGGAATATTGGGAGAATTAGGAGCATTGGGAATGACAACATTTTGTTGTTGTTTAGCTCCATGATGAACTATTCAGCTTCCTCCTTAGAATTTTCTCTGAGACTCTAGCAGCTCTAAAAGCTCTAACATGTTGTTGGTGTCTTCTAAGTGTTCTTTCAGTCTCAAGATCAAAGTCAAGAAGAGGATCCTTGTCTCTATTACTACTCATAAACCAACAGAAAATAAGAAGAAGTGGGAATCTCTACGTCAGAGTGAAGAGAATTCCCAGTAAAAATAAGAAGAAGAGAATCTCTACATCAGAGTGAAAATAAAATGAATAAAACTAACTGGCAAGTACACTGGGTCGTACCAAGTAATACCTCAGGTGAGTGAAAGTCGATCCCATGAGGATTGATGTATTAAGCAATAATAGTTGAGTGATTTACTTAGGCAAACAAGCTAAAAAGAGTGATTTATGTTCTAAATTACATAAAATAGTAATAAAAGAATTTAAGAAAGCAAACAGTAAACGGATAATGAGAATTATATGGGAAAACAGTTAAAGTTTTGGAGATATTTACTTTAATCATGAAAGATTCAATTCATGGCAAACTTTAATTGATTAAACCATAATTTCTTAGTGATTTAATCTCCTTTAACCTAATCAATTGCCAATTTCTTGGTCACTTAATTTAGATTAAAGGTTTAAGTCCAATTCTAGTTTATTAGCCACACAAATCCAAAATACCCAAAGACAAGGTGATTATATGTCACATATCACGTTAAATCCAGCAAATTAGCGAGTTATGAGGAATTACTTTCAAGATGTTATTCAAGTGAGTTAACTTTTTCAAGATTCAACAAGAATTCAAATTGAAAGAGAATTATCTTCCAATACATTCTAATTCCTAGGATGAAGAATGAAAGCAACCCTTGAATTTAAATCAATGCATTAGTTAAAAGTAGAATGACAATAGTATTAATCCATCAAAATAAACAGAGCTCCTAACCTTAACAGAAAAGGTTTATTTGCTCATGGCTCAAGAAAACTAGGGTTCTAAAAATTGTGTAAAGTGCGGAATGAGGAAGAGAAGAGGAGAAGAGCCCGAAGGGCTGAATCTTTTCCCTTTTTATATCTAACCTAATTAATTTGAAAATAAAATAAAATAATAATTACTAAAAATATAAAAGATAATGTTTTGTTTTTAAATAATGAATATAAAATAAATAAAGAAAACTAAAACTAAAGCTACGAAGCCCTTTCTTAGAACTCCAAAACGCGCTACTGGCGCTAAATGCTAGGCTCGGCATGTAGCACCGCTGAGGCAGAAAGTGTTGTGGAAGTTATTGTCCTTCAAGCACTAAATGATAGGGTTAGTGTTTAGCGCCACTAATATGTGGTTCTGAGCACATTTTACGAGGCAACTGGCACAAAATACCGAGTCATAGCGTTTAGCGCCAGCTCAACAGAAAGCTTGCATGAAGATCGAGGTGCCTGGCACCAAACGCCAAGTAGCGGTGTTTAGCACCAGCTTGACAGGATCCAATTTCCTCCTTTTTCTTCTGCATGACTCTGTGAAACTCGCCCAAATTTTTCTAGGATTAATAAAACTACAATGCACATCAAAGTAGCATCCAAATAGGTATAAAACACTAAAATCTTATAAAAACTTAATTAATGTATATCTAAAATACCAAGAAAATATAGAAAAAATCCTCACGCATCACACTCCCGCGTACATGGATGGTGCATACATATGCATGATACCCTGTTTTGCAGAAATTGTATTTTCTTAGTTTTAAACCATTCCTCTAGTTTTTCGAACATCGGTAGCTTCTATTTAAGGCCCGAAGCCTAGTTTTTAATGGAAGGAGGGTTGTGAAGAAAAGAATTTAATTAATGAAGTGATGAAAATGCTAAATGAGTTATTAATGATGATGATGAGAATGACTATGATCTTATGAGATAATGACGAATGAGTTTGATTAAGATATGATGAGAATGATTATGATAATGAGATGTGAGAATGATTAATGATGAATAGGTCTATGAATTCTCTCTGGTTGAAATTGGTGACAGGGCACATATTCCCTCTAATGGTGACAGGGTACATATTCCCTCTAATGGTGATAGGGCACTCTCCCTCTAACGGTCAGCTGATGTGTTGAGATAATTGAGCACAACAGAGAGACAATGTCCGGGGTAGCTACCGGACATATCGGGTTGGCTATATAACCGATAGATGATATCATCAGCTATAGGATAGGCATGCATCATATGCACTTGTATGTTTTGTTTAAGTATGCTTTATTTTGGCTGCCTAATTTTTTAGCTATAATTAACTGCTACTTGTCCTATCTATTGTACCTTCTATCCATATTTGTGTTTTCCTTGATTGTATTATATGTGGTTGCGTCTGAGGGATTCCTCATGTGGTTGACGTGTGATGAGGGATGTTCTATACTTGGTGTTTAGGAGGTTTGAAGGAATTGAAGGTGAAAAATTAGGTTAAAGCTAGAAATCCCGTAGTTAGAGTACCAAACTTTATGGTTTAGTATTGATTTTAAGTTGAATTTCTGAGTGTCGGAGTTCTAGGAATGTCTCTGGCTTTTCCGGGACCATACATATTAACTATGCGAGCACTTTTACCATGCTGAGAACCCTAGGTTCTCATTCCATACATATTTCTACTGTTTTTCAGATGCAGGTCAAGAGGCACCTTACTCAGGATACTGGAGACCTTCTAGAAGCGAAAAACTATATTTTGGGTTTAGCATTTTGTTTCTACTTGTATATATATGTATATAGATTCTCCGTCTTGTATATTTTATATGTTGTCCCTCTTAGTGGTTGACTTGGAGAAGCAGGGTTTGTATTTTGTCATTTGGGATACCTTTGGGTTGTATATATATATATATATATAAACAATGACCTACCTTAGCTTCACAGGTCGAGTCCGGAGCTTGCATATTTGTATCTTTTGAAACTCTGTCCTTTATATATGCTTTATCCTTCTTTTTCGACCTTATTTATCCGTTTTATGTGTAGTTATGCGAGTGTGATTCATTTTTCGATTCTGTTTTGTTTAGCTTCTTCTTCAAGACTCCTAGTTATAATTTTCTTCAAATATAGTTATATAGATGTGTATCTTTTTTTTAGAGGTCGTCATGCCTCATCACCTCTGATTTACAACTTAAGCGTAAAGCTTTGTGTGGTAGGGTGTTACATTATGATATCAGAGCAGTTCATTCCTGTAGAACCTGAGGGACAGACTGACTATGCTTCTGGCATTCTCTGTGTTATGTGTATATGCTATTTAGGATATCTGACTGATATATGTAGCATACTTGTTCATGAGCATACATTCAGGACTTTGAAGTAATAAACTTGAGATATTGAGACTAATCACCATGATATAAATTATTTGGTGTGAACATGAGCCAAATGGTGTCTCACGGACCTGGGCGAGGTACTCGGAGAGAAAATTCCATGGTCAAACCGGTGCGAGGACGTCAAGACATGAACATTGATGCTGGTACAAGCAACGTAGTTTGAGACTATAGGTCCATGACCCTTGCTAACTTTCTAAAAATTTATCCTCCTAAGTTTAACGAAAATATAAATGCTTTGGAGGTTGATGGATGGTTTTGAGACGTGTTGCTGATGTATAGTATGTAGAGATAGTAACCCATATATTAAAGGAAGATGCTCAACGTTGGCGGCAAGAGGTGTGTTATACCTTGTAGGTGGAAGTAACTGATGTTCCTTGGAATAAGTTCAAGACGGAATTTTACGAGAAATATTTATCTCAAACAATTTGCACCGCAAATGAGTTGGAGTTAATGCAGCTGAAGTAGAAGGATATGTCTGTTGTTGAGTATACCCAGGAATTTAATAACTTATGCCATTTCTCAAAGACTAGTCAAGAAAATCTAACTAATTATGAAGAATGGGCTTGTTACCAGTATGAGAGGGGACTCAGGAGGGAGATATTCAATTATGTATCTCCATAAAGGATAAGGAGTTTTACTGAGTTGGTTAGCAGAGCCAGCTCGCAGAAGATTACTCCATGAAGTAGGCATTGATATTGGAAGGCCATGAAGAGATTGCTCCAGATAAGCCGTGCAGATTTAGGTTATGTCTATGCTGTCGATGTGGGGTACCAGGGTACATGTCCAGGGATTGTCCACGTGGGAGAGCCACAGATGCGGGTTGGTCGTAACAGGGTCGAGGTAAGTGTGATACTGGACACGTAATTTGGATTTGTTATGTTTGAAGCTGGAACCTTGCATTCGTTCATGTTGCATGACAGAGTTTAGGGTTGGAAATGTCAGGCGTAGTACCAAACTTGGAACTGAACTAGGAATTGAGGCCGAGAAGGATGCTTCCATCTATTTTTTTAAGTGATCGATATTTTTGAGTGCGAAAATTTTTGCTAGGGGGGTAGGT
>NC_029789.2:32677473-32688404 GCF_000816755.2 Arachis ipaensis
ATAAATTTTTACCCTAATTTTAAAGATTTTGGCCTAAAGTTTGGCTAACAGGCTAAACCGAGTGAACTGGACCCAAGCCCACCAACACAACCCATATATAAGCTTGCCTTTGGCCTCTTTTCCCCTTTATTATGGTCATCTACGCTGAGGAGAAGGAGAGATCAAGAACCCTAATCCTAAATCACTCTTAACTTCATTTCCTTCTAACCTTCAATTCGGAGCTCCGATTGACGAGCCGTTTGTGGCCACGCATTTGTTTTGGAGTCTTCTTCAATTTTAGCCAAACATTGTGGTAGGAAATTGTAAATTTCGTGCCCATTTTGTTAGTCTCCCCATTTTTGCAATTTCAGTGTGGGGTATTGAGAAATTTGGTATTTTTTATAATTTAGGTGTACTCTAGTGGCAGCAAATTGTTGGGCTTCACCCAAATCATCCGTGAAAAAGGTGAGAAACTTATATCTCTTGTGAATTTCTAATTTTATAAGGTTAGGTATTGAAATTGTGTCTATGAATGAAATTGTGTGGTGTTAGATAGAATTCATATGAAATTAGAGTCAAAGTGGTGAATTGGAATCAAAATGGTGGATGTTGGATACTTAATTTGAGATTTGGAAGCTAGAAATTCAATTTGTATGAAGAGTTAGAGACTTGGAGCTTGTGGAAGGGGAAATTATGAGGTGTTCCGAGTTTAGGGAGGAATCAGTCAAGTTGTGATTTTGGTTTCTCATAGTTAATGTATAATGTTACGTAAAAATTTAGGCTATTTGACTATAGGATAAGCTGAACTATGTGAATTTTCGATGATTAGTGGTTATTGATAGAATTGTTGAGTGAATTTGTATTTTGACATTGTAGCATATGAATTGTGCATGAGGATTGAATGAGTTGAATGTGTTGGAGTGTGATTTGATGATTATAAAACGATGATAATTATTGATATTGATAAAGATTGGTGATAGTTATGCATGATGAATTGTGAATTGAATTGAGTAATTGGGTGTGAAAAAATTGTGGAAAGATGGGAAGGTAATTGGTATTGATTTTGGTTATAGTTGAATTGATTTTTGGATTGAGGATTTTAGAAAACTAGAGTTTTGGGTGTTTTTGGTAAAGACTGATTTTTGACCAACTTCGGCGAGCTATAACTTGGTTTCCGGGCTCTCAAATTTTGTAAAACTTGTTTGAATAAAGATTAGGTCTATGGAGTTTATAACGTTTGAAGAACGGACTAAAAGTTATGTTTAACGAAAAAGGTTATGCGTGTTTAAAGTTGGGTGTGTAAAGCTGGTTCTGCAACTTAGCAGCTTTTCAAAAAATTTCGATGCATGCATACGCGAGGATTGGGCTCTGCCCAGCACTCCCGTGTATGTGGATGATTCATGCGTATGTGACTATCCGAGTTTTTGTATTCATGCATACGAATGAGGCAGGCGTATGCATGACACCCTGTTTTGCAGAAATTGTATTTTCTTAGTTTTAAACCATTCCTCTAGTTTTTCAAACCTCACTAGCTTCTATTTAAGGCCCGATGCCTAGTTTTTAGGTTACTAATGAGAGAATTTTTGCTGGTTTAGAATAAATCAAGACAAGAATTAAATTGTTGGTAGCATAGTCTAAACCAACAGTGAACTCTCTTAATCAAATGTTAAATTCAATTCAAATTAACCGAGAGTAATGAAACCTCGGGTCGTTCTCCCTAGGAATGCAATTGAAATGTTACTCTTTCGGTTGTGAGGAAAAGGGGTTTTAAATCAAAGAACGAAATATTAAAAGAACTAAGAAATAAAAGAACTAGGGAATGATAAAAATTGGTATTGATGCAAGTAAAAAGGAAACAAGATCAAAACTAGCGAAAATGCTATAAAAAGCCTTGACTTGGGAATGAGGATCCAATGAATCCTCTCATTGTCATAACCACAACTATGGTAATTATCATGAGTTAATCTCACTTAGTTAACCCCAAACATCGAGGAGTAAGTCAAGCAAGCATAATTGACCTTAATCCATAAGTCCTAAACAACTTACCAAACTATTTGATAAAAGGCTAGCTTTAATGGAAACAAGAGTCAACAAACTCCCCAAGAATTACCACTAAATATCGGACATTATGAGTCTAGTATCCTAAGAATTCAAACCCCAAGCCAAGGTGTAAAATTCTACTCAAAATTACCAAGTGGCATTTTCACAAACACTTGGTGGGCATAAAACCAAAACATGAGAATTTGCAAGGAAAGTTAGAAAACTATAACCAACTATCAACAATATCAACAAGAGACAAGCAATCAAGCATAAAGAAATCATAAGATATGAAATTCATTAATCAAAACTTCAAGAAACTCAAAATTGTAAATATAAACAAAGTAACTTGAACCAAAAGAAAATGAAAGTGAAAGTGCTTTAATTAAAGAGGAAATTAAGAGTACTTACAAGTAAAGAAGCAAAATCCAAAATCAAAACTTGCTATAAAATTCTACAATGGAGAATTGAAATAAACCCTAGGAGAGCAATCTACTCTACTCCTACTCCTACTTAACTATGTGTTTTTCCTAATCTAAGTGAGCTCTACTAACTAATGCCTTCATATGTGTTGATATCCCTTGATATAGCACTCCATTTCAGCCTTCAAGCCTTCCCAAATGGGCTAAAGGCCTTCAGAAATCGCGCAGCACGTGTTTCATTAATGAAATCACGTGCAGGGTACACATGTAAATTCCTTCTTGTGCGCACGCACACTTCGCTGTATGTTCTTTTCCTTGTTTTCTCCATGTGTTCTCTGTTCTACATGCTTTCTTCTACTTTTTCCTAGCCAATCTTGCTTAAATGACCTGAAATCACTCACAAAATCATATCACGGCATCGAATGGCATAAAATTAGAATTAAATTGTTCAATTTAAGCATAAAATTGCATGTTTTCATTTTTAAGATAAAATTAGGGAGAAAACACAAAAGTATGCTATTTTGGTGCTTAAGTGTGAGTTTATGTGATAAAATCCATCCAAATTGAGTCAAAATATATCATCAAATATGGACTTATCAATTCCCCCACACTTAAACAGTAGCATGTCCTCATGCTAAACTAACAAGGAGAAAGATCAAAAGGGGTAATCAACTTATTGAAATGCAACTATCTATATGCATGCAAGTATGTATATACTATATATACATATATATACTTTCCTATGAAATTGGTGAAAACAAACAATTAAATTTCCAAGCAAGAGTATAGACATTTAGGGCTAAGCAAGGAAATAATCCAATGCAAGCAAAATCTAAAGAATTGATTCAACTCATCAAAATGAAGCAACTTTCAAGAATACATGATAAGAAGTGTGGAAACATAGAGTTGAGTAATTGAACCCTCACTAGGTGTGTATACACTCTAATCACTCGGTGTCGAGGGTTTAATCACTCAAATCTCTTCCTAATCATGCTTTCAAGGATTTGCTTTTCATATAACAATCAACAAACAAGTGATGCATGAATGCAATTATCATGAGGACTTCATATGGTTGTAATGGGGTTAGGGTTGAGGTGAGATAGATATGGCTAAGTGGATTAAAATGGTTTGAATCCTTGATTATTTTAAGCATCCAACTCAACCTTTATCAATCCAATAACAAAAATATGCACTCCTAACTTCCCATCATTTCTTTTTTTCATAAACACTCATGTATGCTTTATCATTCACATCACATATGCATTTCTTATTCATTTCTCTCTTTTTTCTCTTTTATCTCTCTCTCTTTTTTTTTGAATCAAGATAAATGCATATGGTTTAGTAGTTCATACATGGTTGTTCCCATTTTCCAATATTTTCAATGAAATACCCAAATTAAACATTTTCCTTCACTACCAATGTTTCCCAAAATTCTCCCACACTTAAATGAAACACACTCCTCAACCTAAGCTAATCAATGATTCAATCCAAGGTAAATCATGGTTTTTCTCTTAAGGTTGTGATATGCTAATATCAAGAACAATGGGGGTAATTAAAGCTCAAAGGGTTTAACAATGGTAAATGCAAAGGGTAGGCTATATGGGTAAAGTGAGCTTTTAACAAAGATGGCCTCAACCATGCTCAATGCAATTTAAAACATCAATCCTTGGAAATAAAGAATCAAGAAAAATCAAGATTACAATCATAGAAGAGATATAACACACAATAACAAAATTAGTGGTTAAAATGTGTAACCACTCAATATAGCTCAAAAACTCACATGGTATTTGTTCTTTCCTCTTCTATGTTCCAAGAAATCATTCAAGCAAGTTTGAAAAATAATTTTCCAATCAATTCAATAGAGTGCCCTAAAACAAAATTCTTGGAAAATCCTTGCTGTTTTTCACCAAAATTATTTCCTATATGTATGTATGTTGTGATGGATGCAAATTTTTCAAAATTTCCTAGTTCTTTTCCTAATTTTCAAGAAACAAAAATTAACATGAACAATTAGGACCAAAATTGAACTAGGCATATCTATTCACATCATCCAATCACAATCCATATCTATACTATATAACCAATATGTAGCAAAAGATAAAGTACTAAAATATTCACAAAGAGAATAATAAAACTCAAAATAAACTAAATGATAGTGTTTGGAAGAGAATGTTTACACCTAAAAAATCGTAGATCCTCTCCCACACTTAGATGATGCACGGTGATCTGTGCCAGAAATGGACCAGGGATGATCAACTCTGAGAAGCTCCACCGTCTGGCAGTGGTGGGTGGTGATGACGTTGATAGACAATAATGATGTGAGAAGTTTCTGTGGTAGTCTCAGCTGCCGGCTCCTGAACTGCCTGGTCAGCTGGCTCTGTTGCCATCTCAATGGTCTGCTCGACTCCAGCTGCTGGCTCCTGAACTCTTTGAACTAATGCCTGTTCCGCCCTTTCCCCGGTTCTCTGCTCAGTAGGCTCGGCTGGCTGCTCCTACTCAGCAGGCTCAGTCTCAGGCTCGGGCTCTCGTGTATCTGGAGGAGGCGGCCCAGGGTCTCTACCCTCAAACTTTGCCACAATCCACTGAAAGCGGTGAGCGTTGTAGTGCTCGAAACGGTGGAGGGTCTGAAGAATCTCCCGACCCAGCTCATAGGGTGTCTGAAGTCAAGGTATGGGCACGGGAGGTGCAGGAGGTGCTGAGGGCTCTACTGATGATGACGGTGGCTCAGTGGTCTTCCTCTTCTTCTATGGCGGTCCCTCATACTCGCCGTATAGTAGGAATGGCTGGGTGCTGCTCAAGACGGATGTCCGGTCTGTCAGACATCTCTCCACCCCAGATAAGGTAGCCAATCTGGTGATCATCGAAGGGAAGGGAATGTTGTACTTCTGCTGTTGAGTCACTTTCTACAACGAATCTTTGATAAAGGAAAGAACAGAGATCCTCTTCCCCTCCAGAATAGCCCAAAGGAGAACTGCCACACGGACCCAAATGTGAGTGGCATGCGTGCTCGGCAGGATGTAGTCAGCAATGATCTGCTACCAGATCCTCATCTCAGGAGTCAAGTCGGTGGACGGGATGCTCTGTGGGACTGCATTCTCCCCCCTGCTGTATTCCCATTTAGCCTCAGGTAGGCCAATCTTCTTCAGAACGACATCTAATGAAAGCTTGCCTGATGTCAAGTCCTTCATTATCTGAGGGTAAGTATCTCGGGCCGGAGGAATATGCGGAATCTGCAAGAGGGCCTCTAAAGCATGATCAGAGGTGTCACAGAAAAACAATTGTGGCATCCCTCTTAAGCAGATTCCCATAAAATTCTTTGACCTGTTATTCATTGATTTCCACCTGGTTGAATCCTACGAACTTCCACTAGTAGAAATTGAGTCTGTTAAGTATTTGGTCCGCATATTTCTCTGGTAAGTTCAGCTTCCTCTTGTAGTGGAAGGCTTTCATTTCCACTTTATTATACTATTCTTGGGCTACTTGATTGACGAACATATCCGGTTGGGTACTCAGAGGCACAGGAGGGGGAGGAGCCAAAGGGTTGGCTTTCTCCTTTCTTCTGCAACGCATCCTGAAGAAGACAAAAATAGAATACAACTCAGGAGAAACAGATAAAAATCACAGAAACCAAGAGGAAATAGTTAAATGAAGCATATTAGAGCCAATAAGGTAAACAAACACTCAATTGAGGAAAACATGTTCAAAACAAGTGATATACTCAAAAAGGAAATGTATTTTTCCATAATCAAGCAACCTAAGTAATCAACAAAAGAATAAATGAAAATCAAAGCATAAACAACTTAGGTATGATCAATGGAAGTGAATTGATTCCAAACATTTTGGTTATTGCCTTAGTGCATTCAAAGTATAAGATTCAATCAAAATTCATCACCAAGAGAATAACTGGTACGCGGAATCGTGATTACACTTTAATTATGTAAAGTTCATTGCTCTTTCTTTTCCTGGAAATGGCGCCAAAAACATGATGCCAAAACCACGGTTCACAACTTTGTGTAACTGACCAGCAAGTGCACTGGGTCGTCCAAGTAATACCTTACGTGAGTAAGGGTCGAATCCCACGGAGATTGTTGGTATGAAGCAAGCTATGGTCACCTTGCAAATCTCAGTTAGGCAGATATAAATTGATAATGGTGTTTTCGAATTTAATATAATAAAATAGGGATAGAAATACTTATGTAATTCATTGGTAGGAATTTCAGATAAGCGAATGGAGGTGCATTCTCAATCATGCTGGAATAGGATTTACTATCATTTTGCGTCTGTCACTAACGCCCTGCAATCGCGAGTTAGGAGCTCGTCACAGTCATTCATTCATTGAATCCTACTTGGAATACCACAGACAAGGTTTAGACCTTCCGGATTCTCTTGAATGCCGCCATCATTCTAGCTTACGCCACGAAGATTCTGATTAAGAGATCTAAGAGATACTCATTCAGTCGAAGGTAGAACGGAAGTGGTTGTCAGGCACGCATTCATAGGGAATGATGATGATTGTCACGTTCATCACATTCAGATTGAAGTACGAATGAATATCTTAGAAGCGAAATAAGATGAATTGAATAGAAAACAGTAGTACTTTGCATTAATCTTTGAGGAACAGCAGAGCTCCACACCTTAATCTATGGAGTGTAGAAACTCTACTGTTAAAAATACATAAGTGAAAGGTCTAGGCATGGCCGAATGGCCAGCCCCTCTGATCTAAGAACCAGGCATCCAAAGATGTCTAATACAATAGTAAAAGGTCCTATTTATAATAAACTAGTCACTAGGGTTTACATGAGTAAGTAATTGATGCATAAATCCACTTCCGGGGCCCACTTGGTGTGTGCTTGGGCTGAGCTTTGAGTGTTGCACGTATAGAGGTCCTTCTTGGAGTTGAACGCTAGCTTTTGTGCCAGTTTGGGCGTTCAACTCTGGTTTTGGATCCTTTTCTGGCGCTGGACGCCAGATTTGGGCAGAGAGCTGGCGTTGAATGCCAGTTTGCGTCATCTATTCTTGGCCAAAGTATGGACTCTTATATATTTCTGGAAAGCCCTGGATGTCTACTTTCCAACGCAATTGGAAGTGCGCCATTTCGAGTTCTGTAGCTCCAGAAAATCCACTTTGAGTCTTGAAGTTTAGAATGATTGGCTTCTATAGGAACTTCAGATTTCGAATAGTGTTATTGATTCTCCTAGTTCAGTATGATGATTCTTGAACACAGCTTCTTTATGAGTCTTGGCCGTGGCCCTAAGCACTTTGTTTTCTAGTATTACCACCGGATACATAAATGCCATAGACACATAATTGGGTGAACCTTTTCAGATTGTGACTCAGCCTTGCTAAAGTCCCCAATTAGAGGTGTCCAGGGTTCTTAAGCACACTCTTTTTTGCTTTGGACCTTGACTTTAACCGCTCAGAAGCATTGTCACCACATCAATATAATTAAGCTAAATTCAAGGATAAATTCAAAACTCATGTACTTCTTGTTCTTTTGAATTAAAACATTTTTCTTTTAAGAAAGGTGATGGATTCATAGGACATTCATAACTTTAAGACATAGTTACTAACTACTAATGATCATGTAATGAAGACACAAACATAGATAAGCACATAACATAGAAAACGAAAAACAGAAGAAATAAGAACAAGGAATGAATCCACCTTAGTGATGGTGGCGTTTCCTTCTTGAGAAACCAATGATGTCCTTGAGCTCTTCTATATTGCTTGGGAGAGTACTGGGAGTGATTTCAGTGATCCTTTTTCTCAGCTGGCCCACTTGTGCTTCCAAATTTCTAATGGAAGACCTTATTTGATTCATGAAGCTCATAGTGGCCTTGGATAGATCAGAGACTAGATTTGCTAAATTAGAAGCATTTTGTTCAGAGTTCTCTGTCTGTTGCTGAGTGGATGATGGAAAAGGTTTATTATTGTTAAACCTGTTTCTTCCACCATTATTAAAGCCTTGTTGAGGCTTTTGATCCTTCCATGAGAAATTTGGATGATTTCTCCATGATGAGTTATAGGTGTTTCCATAAGGTTCACCTAAGTAATTTACCTCTGCTATTGCAGGGTTCTCAGGATCATAAGCTTCTTCTGCATAAGAAGCTTCTTGAGTACTGTTGGATGCAGCTTGCATTCCATGCAGACTCTGAGAGATCATATTGACTTGCTGAGTCAATATTTTATTCTGAGCCAATATGACATTCAGAGTATCAACTTCAAGAACTCCCTTTTTCATAGGCGTCCCATTACTCACAGGATTCCTTTTAGAAGTGTACATGAACTGGTTATTAGCAACCATGTCAATGAGTTCTTGAGCTTCTGCAAGCGTTTTCTTTAGGTGAATGGATCCACCTGCAGAAGTGTCCAGTGACATCTTTGATAGCTCAGATAAACCATCATAGAATATATCCAGGATGGTCCATTCTGAAAGCATGTCAGAAGGACACTTTTTGGTCAGCTGTTTGTATCTTTCCCAGGCTTCATAGAGGAATTCACCTTCTTTCTGTCTGAAGGTTTGAACATCAGCTCTAAGCTTGCTCAGCTTTTGAGGAGGAAAGTACTTGGCTAAGAAAGCCGTGACCAGCTTATCCCAAGAGTTCAGGCTGTCTTTGGGTTGAGAATCCAACCATAATCTAGCTCTGTCTTTTACAGCAAAAGGGAAAAGTATGAGCCTGTAGACTTCAGGATCTACTCCATTAGTCTTAACAGTATCACATATCTGCAAGAATTCAGTTAAGAACTGAAAAGGATCTTCAGATGGAAGTCCATGAAACTTGCAGTTCTGCTGCATCAGAGAAACTAATTAAGGTTTCAGCTCAAAGTTGTTTGCTCCAATGGCAGGAATGGAGATGCTTCTTCCATGTAAATTGGAATTAGGTGCAGTAAAGTCACCAAGCATCTTCCTTACATTATTATTATTTTCGGCTGCCATCTCCTCTTCCTGTTCAAAAATTTTTGAAAGGTTATCTCTGGATTGTTATAATTTAGCTTCTCTTAATTTTCTCTTCAGAGTCCTTTCAGGTTCTGGATCTGCTTCCACAAGAATGTTCTTATCCTTGCTCCTGGTCATATGAGAAAGAAGAAGGCACAGAAAAATAATAATAATAATAGAGATCCTTTATACCACAGTATAGGGATCCCTGTATGAGTAGAAGAAGAGGGGGAGACAAAGAATGCAATATAATGGAAGAAACACAACTGTGAGGAGGGTTGAGATGTGAGATGAGATGTTAGTAGATGAATAAATAAATAGAATAAGATGAGAGAGAAGGAATTTTCGAAAATAATTTTTGAAAAAGAGTTAGTGATTTTTGAAAATAGTTTTTGAAAAATGTTAGTAATTTTCGAAAATTAAGATTTAAAAATTAAAATAATTAATAAATTAAAAAGAAATTTTGAAAAAGGGGGAAGACATTTTCGAAAATGAGAGAGAGAGAGTTAGTTAGATAGTTTTGAAAAGTTAAGAAACAAACAAAAAGTTAGTTAGTTAGTTGAAACAAATTTTGAAAAGATAAGAAGTTAGGAAGTTAGAAAAGATATTTTGAAATCAAATTTTTGAAAAAGATAAGATGAGAAGATATTTTTGAAAAGATATGATAGAATTTAGTTTTTGAAAAAAGATTTGATTTTTAAAATCACGATTAATGACTTGATTCATAAGAAATCACAAGATATGATTCTAGAACTCAAAGTTTGAATCTTTCTTAACAAGCAAGTAACAAACTTGAAATTTTGAATCAAAACATTAATTGTTATTGTTATTTTCGAAAATTTGGTATAAAAATAAGAAAAAGATTTTTGAAAAATATTTTTAGAATTTTCGAAAATAACTAAGAATTTTGAAAAAGATTTGATTTTTGAAAAAGATTTTGAAAAAGATTTTGAAAAAGATAAGATTTTCAAATTGAAAATTTGATTTGACTCATAAGAAACGATTTGATTTTAAAAATTTTTGAAAAAGTCAATCCAAATTTTCGAATTTGATGAGAGAAAAAGGGAAAGATATTTTTTTTTATTTTTTTGAATTTTTATGATGAGAGAGAAAAACAAGTAAAATGATGCAATGCATGAAAGTTATGGATCAAAACAATGAATGCATGCAAGAATGCTATGAATGTCAAGATGAACACCAAGAACACCGGCTATTCATCTGTCGGTTCTCGATCATGCTAGAATAGGATTTACTATCCTTTTGCGTTTATCACTAACGCCCTGCAATCGCGAGTTAGGAGCTCGTCACAGTCATTCATTCATTGAATCCCACTTGGAATACCACAGACAAGGTTTAGACCTTCCGGATTCTCTTGAATGCCGCCATCATTCTAGCTTACGCCACGAAGATTCTGATTAAGAGATCTAAGAGATACTCATTCAGTCGAAGGTAGAACGGAAGTGGTTGTCAGGCATGCGTTCATAGGGAATGATGATGATTGTCATGTTCATCACATTCAGATTGAAGTACGAATGAATATCTTAGAAGCGAAATAA
>NC_029789.2:32688539-32689913 GCF_000816755.2 Arachis ipaensis
GTGCCAGTTTGGGCGTTCAACTCTGGTTTTGGATCCTTTTCTGGCGCTGGACGCCAGATTTGGGCAGAGAGCTGGCGTTGAACGCCAGTTTGCGTCGTCTATTCTTGGCCAAAGAATAGACTATTATATATTTCTGGAAAGCCCTGGATGTCTACTTTCCAACGCAATTGGAAGCGCACCATTTCGAGTTCTGTAGCTCCAGAAAATCCACTTTGAGTGCAGGGAGGTCAGAATCCAACAGCATCAGCAGTCCTTCTTCAACCTCTGAATCTGATTTTTGCTCAAGTCCCTCAATTTCAGCCAGAAAATACCTGAAATCACAGAAAAACACACAAACTCATAGTAAAGTCCAGAAATGTAAATTTAACATAAAAACTAATGAAAACATCCCTAAAAGTAACTAGATCCTACTAAAAACATACTAAAAATAATGCCAAAAAGCGTATAAATTATCCGCTCATCAATAACCAATTTGACAATGAAAAGCTTGCTTATTCATGTTGAAAAGTGGAAAATAATCAAACACATACAGCCCTTGTTCAGAAAGCAATAAGTTGAAAAGGTTCAATTTGAATTGCTCAAAAACGTGAAGAAAACAAGTGGCCCTGTGTGTGATTATTTGTGTTCAAAACCACATGAATAAGCTATATCCTCAATTCACTCAATAAATCAGGTTATGCATTTAGAATGTACCAAATGGAATGATCACAGCTGTAATTTCAATTCTATTTCGTCTTTTACACAAAATCTGCAACTAAGTGCATAACTAACAAATTATCAAATAAAGTATGATATGCACCACAAAAGTTGACACCAAACAAAATAATCACAGCTGTAAATTCAAGTTCAGTTTGGTGTTCAAGCAAAATTAACACAAGGTGCATCCATGAATTTAGTCTTAACCATCATCAAAAATCTCATAAAATTGCACAGGTATGAGTAACAATGCATAATAGAAGGAAAATTCAAAACCTATGCTGATTAGACACAGAAATTGAATCAAAAATCCATTCAGGAAATATATCAGGCATATGGTGTGCAGGATATACAAGCAGCATTCACAGTTCATACACAACAGCATTTATCCCAAAGAGATCCAAAACAAATAGCCAACAATCAACATTCAATCCAGAAAACAGAAGTAAACTAACCTAAGACGTCCTAATTACTAAACAAAAATTAAAAAGCAATTATAGACAGTAAAGGAAACGTAGCAGGGGCAGGGAACATGGGAGTAGAACCTGCGCTGTGAAGGGGAAAGGAAGAAGAGAGAGGGGCATGGAGGCGGATGTCGTGGCGGCATAGAAGCTTGCCGCCGCTAGTGGTGTTCGCTGGCGCTGAAGGATGCAAACAGGGCTGGCTGGCGCGGGCAGG
>NC_029789.2:32689924-32695779 GCF_000816755.2 Arachis ipaensis
AGGGTTGACATAGAGATGGGGGAGAAAAGGGGGGAAATGGGGAGAAAGAGAGGAAGGAAGAGAGAGAGAGAGGGGGCAACGGTGGTCACCGGTGGTGGTGCGTTGACGGAGGTGGCGGTGGTTGGTGGTGGTCTGGGCGATGGTTGAAGGTGGGTGTGGTTTCAGAGAGAAAGAAGAAGAGAAAGGGTTGGGGTGGTGTTTGTGAAGCACGATAGTCCCCTTTTCGAATGAACGATTGAAAAGCAACTCGTGTGTACGCACAAGGTGGTGTGTGGACGCACAGAAGGGAAAAATGAGGAGTGTGCGCGCGCACAGCAGTGTGCGGGCGCTGCGAACAAAAAAGGTATCGCGACCTGTGCGGACGCACAAGGACTTGTGCGTGCGCACAGAAGGGAAAAAGGGGTTGCGTTCACACGCACAAGGGGTTCGTGCGCCGCGACCAGAGGTGTTGTCACAAGCTGTGCGTGCACTCAGAGCTATGCGCATGCACAGAGGAGCTTTTTCTCTTCTTTTCTTTCTTTTTTTTCTTTTTCTTTTTTTAAAGAGAAACAAGGTGAAGTGTGCGTACGCACGCAAGGTGTCCGGACGCACAGGGAGAAAAGAAGGCAGTGTGCACACGCACAAGCTGTGTGCGTGCTGTGAACAAAGTGGGTGTTTAGGAGTGTGCATACGCACAGGGATGAAAAAACAGGGGAACTGTGCGCGCGCACAATGCTGTGCGTACGCACAGGACTCTGTTCCTGTAACAAAAATTATGCCTCTAAGGCACCAAACATGACATCCAAAACATGTTTTCAAGTCCCAAAACATCATAAAACTCCAAAAACACATTATTCCACTAAAATTACCTAACAAACATCAAAATAAAACTAACCAACTAAGCAACATAACCAATTATTCAAGACTTAAAACTAAAAGAGAGAAAGTTAGAAGGATATTACCATGGTGGGGTGTCTCCCACCTAGCACTTTGGTTTAAAGTCCTTAAGTTGGACTTTTGAGGAGATCCTTGTTAGGGCGGTTTATGTTTCCACTCCTCCTTGAATCTCCAACCAAGTTTACTATCAATTTGACCTTCGGGGTCCCAAATGAATTGCATCAAACTCTTAAGAGACTTCAAGCTAGCAACTAGGATCCATGAGGTTTGACTTTTGAAATTAATGCCCGGATCCCATACTTTAGTTTCTCTATCACCCTCTTGTTGATTCTTGCTTTTGCACTTGGATGAACAACTTCTTGAATCACCTTTGAAGCATCCAAATGATCCTTGGAATCCTCCTAATTGAGTCTTGTACCATTTGTACCTTGAATTCCTATTGCAACTAAGATCCATTTCCCCACCATGTACCAACCCAAGAAGGACCTTGAGTTGGTAATCCGTTTCCAAGAGAGCAAATTGATGTGGCCCTATGAAGCTCATTGAAGATATTGTTACCCACTCAATTTGTCCTTGGGTTGGAATTGCTCTCTCACCCACTTCTTCCTCCCCTTCCCCATCACTTAAGTCATAACAAGGAGGTTTTGAGAAGTCTACCTCCATGTCTCTATCAAACTCAACGGGAAGAGGCTCCTTAGGATCATTGAGGGGATTGACCAAGGAGGACAAAAAATTACCAATGATGGAATCCTCGTCTTGATCAATCATTCTCGATTCTCCCTTTCTTTCCTCCGGTTCATATACTTCCCTTTCTTCCTCTTATTGCACTTCAAGCTCTAACTCTTCCTCTTTTCCTTGAAGCTCCATGTTATCCTTCTCTCTACACTCATTCGTTGCTCCTCCACATTCCTCAAGAAGAATGTCTTGATTGCTTGAGCGTAGTGAGGCTAGGCGGTTCACCGCTTCGGCTATGGTAGCCAAGCACTCCCCTTGCTTCCTTTGGAACCCTTCTTGCTCTTGGAAGAATGCTTGAAGGTCTTGTTCCTCTTAGGCCAAGGGTTGGAAATCTTCATATTGAGGTGGAAAAGAAGATTCAAAGGTTGGGAGAAGGTTGTGTATGTGGCAGGTGTTTCATGTGGGTGGGGGTATTGAGGTGGTGTATAAAGGGGTGATGGTTCATATGATTGGTAACAAGGTGTATAGACATTTTGGTTCCATGGATGTGTATGGTATAGTACTTGAATATTTGGTGGTTGAGGGTTGTGTATGGGGTATCTCTCATATCCTTGGGGTTGATATTCATATAGGGGAGAGTGTGGCTTGTTGTAGTATGGGGAAGATTGCTCCTTCCTCTATAATTTCTCCCATTCCTTGATACAATCCCAACTTGAATTCATCATACCCTACAAAACAACCACAACCAAGCTCCAAGCAACAAGGGTGATATCTCATAGAAAAAGTAGAAAATAAAAGCAAAAGACATCAACAAACAAGAAAAATAAACACCCAAATATTAACAAAAATAACCAAACAACCAAAAGGTAAGATATTTACACTATCAACATATTCGTATCAACCTAATCATAACACTCAATTGCAATCTCCGGCAACGGCGCCAAATTTGATGAGAGAATTTTTGCCGATTTAGAATCAATCAAGAGAAGAATCAATTCGTTGGTAGCATAGTCTAAACTAACAATGAACTCTCTTAATCAAATGTTAAATTCAATTTAAATTAACCGAGAGTAATGAAACCTCGGGTCTTTCTCCCTAGGAATGCAATTGAAATGTTACTCTTTCGGTTGTGAGGAAAAGGGGTTTTAAATCAAAGAACGAAATATTAAAAGAACTAAGAAATAAAAGAACTAGAGAATGATCAAAATTGGTATTGACGCAAGTAAAAAGGAAACAAGATCAAAACTAGCGAAAATGTTATAAAAAGCCTTGACTTGGGAATGAGGATCTAAGGAATCCTCTCATTGTCATAACCACAACTATGGTAATTATCATGAGTTAATCTCACTTAGTTAACCCCAAACATCGAGGAGTAAGTCAAGCAAGCATAAGTGACCTTAATCCATAAGTCCTAACCAACTTACCAAACTAGTTGATAAAAGGCTAGCTTTAATGGAAACAAGAGTCAACTAACTCCCTAAGAATTACCACTAAATGTTGGACATTATGACTCTAGTATCCTAAGAACTCAAACCCCAAGCCAAGGTGTAAAAATCTACTCAAAAAAATTACCAAATGGCATTTTCACAAATACTTGGTGGGCATAAAACCAAAACATGAGAATTTCAAGGAAAATTAGGAAACTATAACCAAGTATCAACAATATCAAGAAGAGACAAGCAATCAAGCATAAAGAAAGCATAAGATATGAAATTCATTAATCAAAACTTCAAGAAACTCAAAATTGGAAATATGAACAAAGTAACTTGAACCAAAAGAAAATGAAAGTGAAAGTGCTTTAATTAATGAGGAAATTAAGAGTACTTAAAAGTAAAGAAGCAAAATCCAAAATCAAAGCTTGCTATAAAATGCTACAATGGAGAATTGAAATAAACCCTCGGAGAGAAATCTACTCTACTCCTACTCCTACTTAACTATGTGTTTTTCCTAATCTAAGTGAGCTCTACTAACTAATACCTTCATATGTGTTGATATCCCCTTGATATAGCACTCCAATTAAGCCTTCAAGCCTTCTAAAATGGGCCAAAAGCCTTTAGAAATCACGCAGCACGTGTTTCATTAATGAAATCACGTGCAGGGTCCTGTGCGTACGCACACTTGGCTGAATGTTCTTCTGTGCGTACGTACAGATAGTTGTGTGCATGCACATATGAAAATTCCTTCTTGTGCGCATGCACGCTTGCTTCTGCACAGGCACACTTCGCTGTGTATACTTTTCCTTGTTTTCTTCATGTGTTCTCCCTTCTACATGCTTTCTTCCACTTTTTCCTAGCCAATCTTTTCTAAATGACCTGAAATCACTCACAAAAAGATATCACAGCATCTAATGGCATAAAAGTGGAAATAAATTGCTCAATTTGAGCACAAAATTGTATGTTTTCATATTTAGGATGAAATTAGGGAGAAAACACAAAAGTATGCTATTTTGGTGCTTAAGTGTGAGTTTATATGATAAAATCTATCCAAATTGAGTCAAAATATATCATCAAATATGGATTCATCAGTTATGGAAGAGTGAAATTATTGAGAAGGTTAAATTTAAATCGAAGGAGGGTTGTGAAGAGAAGAATTTAATTAATAAAGTGATGAAAATGCTAAATGAGTTATGAATGATGATGATGATTATGAGAATGACTATGAGATTATGAGATGATGATGAATGAGTTTGATTAAGATATAATGAGAATGATTATGATAATGAGAGGTGAGAATTATTAATGATGAACATGTCTATGAATTCTCTCTGGTTGCAATTGCTGATAGGGCATGTATTCTCTGTAATGGTGACAGGTCACTCTCCCTGTAATGGTCAGCCGATGTGCTGAGATAATTGAGCACAACAGAGAGACAATATCCGGTGTTGCTATTGAACATGTTAGGTTGGATATATAACCGATAGATGATATCATCAACCATAGGACAAGCTTGCATCATATGCACTTGTATGTTTTGTTTGTGTATACTTTATTTTGGCTTGCCTAATTGTTTAGCTGTAATTAATTGCTACTTTTCCTATCTGTTGTACTTGCTATCCATATTTATATTTTCCTTGATTATATTGTATGTGTTTGCATTTGAGAGATCCCTCATGTGGTGGAGGTGTGATGAGAGATGTTCTATACTTGGTGTTTATTAGGTTTGAAGGAATTGAAGGTGAAAAATTACGTTAAAGATAGGAATACCGTAGTTAGAGTACCAAACTTTATGGTTTAATATTGATTTTAAGTTAAATTTATGAGTGTCGGAGTTCTAAGAATGTCTCTGACTTTTCCGAAATCTTATATATTAACTATGCGGGTACATTTACCATATAGAGAACCTCCGGTTCTCATTCCATACACATTTTTGCTGTTTTTCAGATGCAGGTTAAAAGGCACCGCACTGAGGATACTGGAGAACTTCTAGAAGCGAAGAACTATATTTTGGGTTTAGAACTTATATATATATATATATATAAACCAAGTTTCCAATGCAACTTATTTAAACCAAATTCCAATATTGAATATCTTTCAGTAAATCAAGAAAAACTAATTTAACAACATCAGTCAACTAATCAGAACACTCATCTTTCTCAATCATCAATAAATCAATCAAACAGACAATTTTATTTATCTAAAACAACTCAGTTTAATCCATAAGACTCATATAATCACCAAAAATATATTTTTGCATCAATATCAATTTATAACAATTCTTAAAAATAAAATGAGTTTGAGGAAAGCGCCCCTACCTCATTCGCGACTTAACTATGCGACAAAACTCTCTTTTTCTTTTGGCCCGCAACGGCGGCAGCCTCAACCACGGCTCCAATCCACTTTCTCGGCAACAACAGCGACTTTAATCGCAAAAGGCAATGAACAGAACTCAATCCTACGTTACCAAAACCTCAGGACCTTTAACAACTTAGAACAGAATACTAATTTCAAGGGTTTCGAAAATGAAAATGCTTACCGTACTAAGGAGTAACCATTGAACCAAGTAGCCACAGTCCCGATAGTGGTTTCGGCAGTCACGTCGACTTTTCCAGCTGCCAGGCATGGCCACGAGGCTTTATCCTCCCCAGCAATGACAATCATGGAACGATAGCTCCAACGATGGCGTCGAAACAGCGACGACAAGCTCGGTGGTGACCAGGGACACAGTGAACATCGTGAAAGCCACAGTAGCAGTGGCGTCGCAGCAATGGGCTCCACTTCACGACGACCCAGTTGCAGTGGCTATGAAGGAATGACGACGGTAGAGGGTGACTCGATGGCAGTGGGGCAGAATGGCGGGAATGGCGG
>NC_029789.2:32695806-32735451 GCF_000816755.2 Arachis ipaensis
CTCCTGCTCCCTGCTTGTCGTGGTCTCCTTATCTCTCCCTTACGGTTCCTCGGTGGCGTTCTCTGGCAGTGAGGACAGCTTCGTGCAGCTCCAAAGGTGGCGATGACTACAGCGGCAACGGAGCTGGCAGTGGCGCGAGCTGGACGCATTCTGGGCGACGGCATGGTGCAGGACGTTGCGACGGCTCCCTCTCTTCCCGATCTCCCTTATATCTCTTCTGCACTCTCCATTCCCTTTCTTTCATGGGTGAGGAGAGAGCCCCGTTTGTGTGTGTGTCTGTGTGTGATGAGGGTGACGACAGTGAGTAATAGGGGAACGGAGTTTTGAGTGCTAGTTTAGGGTTAGGATTTCTTTGAATTAAAAAAGGAGTAAAGGTAATTTTGGTAATTTTAATAAAATTAAGAGTAGTAGAGTAATTGAAAAACTTAATTTAATAAATTTTAGGGTAAAGTATACTTTTTGTCCCTGAAGTTTGGCAAAAGTAAAAAATTCCCCCATGTTTTATTCTGTTTCAATTTTGTCCCAAAATTTTTTTATTTGCATCAAATATACCCTCAACGGCTAAGTTTTCAAAAAATTTAAGACCAATCTAACAATAATGCATGAAAATTATTCTTGATTTGTTTGTGTTGAGGGTTGTTCTTATGAAATTGTTATTGAATCGGTCTTAAATTTTTTGAAAAATTAGTCATGGGATATATTTGATGGAAATCGATAACTTTTGGAACAAAATTGAAACAAAATAAAACTTAGAGGTATTTTTGAAAATTTTGTCAAACTTTAGGGACAAAAAGTATACTTTACCCTTAATTTTAATAAAATAACTCCTGTAATTAAAGTCTTTAATGAATAAATAAATTAAAGTTGACTCATAATAAGATATTTCAAAAGTTCTGGGTCTTACATTTGAGAGTATTGATGTTGGAAGAATGGTGGTTTTAAGTGTGGCTCATATGGTTGTTCATGAGGGACATAAGATTTGTGGCATGATGGATGTGAAGTTGGATTATATAGAGGTGGTTGATGGTAGTGTGGGGCTTGAGAATTTTGTAGTTGAGGGTTATGTTGAGGGTATGGTTCATAGGCATATGGTGGTGGAGGTTCATAACAATGAAGATCACCATATCCATTAGATTGGTATGCACCATGGGGAGATTGTGCTCATAGTAGTCTGGAGGAGGTTGTTGTCATAAAGGTTGTCCATATGCATGTGACTCATCCCTCCATTAATTTTCTGTCCCATAATGCGAACCGACATTAAATTTGCCATTCCCTACAACATAGTTACAACCAAACTCCAAGTCAAAAGGGTAAGAATTCATAGAAAAGATAGAAAATAAAAACAAAAAATACCAAGAAACAAGAAAAACACAACCCTAACTACTAACAATAACAAGAAAACAACCAAAAAGTAAACTATTTACAATATTCATATATTTACAATAGCCAATAACAAGCACACAAATGTAATTTTTCGGCAACGGTGCCAAAACCTTGATGAGGGCCAAACGTCGGTTTAGAATTTCTCAAAAAGAATTGCTTCATCAATAGTATAGTTCCAAACCAACAATTGAACCTAATCAAAGTTTAAATGATTGTCACAATTCAAATCAATAAAAACTTGGAGTTTTAAGTCCCGAGTCATTCTCCCACGGAATTGCAGTGAGGTGTACGTATCATTGGCTATGAGAGATCGGGAGTTTTGATTGCAATAAACGGAAATGTAAATAGTAAGAAATTAAATGAGCGAGTAATAACTAAATGACAAAGGGAACTAAACTAAGACAATTAAGGAAATTAACTAAGAAAGATCTTGGCAAGGGTTGATGGGGATCACTATCCTTGTCACTAGCCACAACATGATAATTACAAAGAGCAAACCCAATTCGTCAACATCTAAACGGTGAGGAAACTCAACCGGGCTTAGCAAATCCCCTCATTTGCTAATGCCTAGAATCGCCTCATTTGGACCTCTATAACTTAAGTTATGATCAATTTAGTATGAAAAATTCAGAATTGATAGCTTTGCAAATTCTTTGTTTCTTCATTAATTCTTTCACTTTGCATATTTTTCTTCCACTTCTTCAAGTCATCCTTTCCTATTAGTCCTGAAAATCACTCAACAAACATATCAAGACATCGAATGGAATAAAATAGAATTAATCTAACAATTTAATCATAAAAAGGATGCTTCTAACAATTAAGCCCAATGAAGAGAGAATTCACAAAAGCATACTATTTCAATGAATAAGTTTAAATTTATGTGATAAAATTCACTCATTTCAAGCAAAAAAATTATCATCAAATATGAATTCATCAAGTGCTGAAATATTGGTGAAATAAGGATTATATATCATGGGCTAGGGTTTAATGAGGCAGGTATAATTTAAGCCTATTGACCCTACCTAGGGCCAAAATCTTTAAGATAAGTTCTCGGATTTTTTATTCAAAAATATATTTTTCTTATCATTCATAGAATACAGTTCAAAATCTCAAATAACTTATAATTTAATTTTCAAAAATCCAGGATCTTACAAGGAAGAGAGAAATTAGTTATCTCGTGAGGATGATTTACTTAACGAAGACTCACTTATAAACTGAGTTTTTTTCGATTTTTTTCATTAAGTCATCCAAAGTGAAAAATATAAGAGTTTTTTTAGTAGTTTTCTCTTACATATTTAGAGAGAATATACTCTCTTTTTATTAAGAGAGAAAGTTATTATAATCTCCTTATAATGAAAAAAAATTATAATTTTCAATAAATTTTTTAGTTCTTTCAATATTATATTTATTTGATACCTAATATGTAACTCCTGCACTTCAAATCAGTAAACACCATTTTTATATATTTCTGGATTCAGTTCATTAAGATTTTTGAGAGTTTTCTTTGGTTATAGAATCATGCTACGATAAATGCCTTAAGCAACTCATCAGAGTTACATTTGCTACATTGATGCAAGCTTGATCATCAATTAGTTTATTTGTTTGATTCCAAAAATTCAAACAAAACAAATTGTCTCAATTCATTACCTATAGGCCAGCATAAATGTGGTCGACAGCATCCAATATTTACCACGATGAGTCAAATTTCCACACTTTGTGATCACTATATAATTATCATAAATCAACCTATATATCACTTTATCATGATGAACAGGTATCAAATTGTCCTTTTAGACATAAATTGTCGAATCCGTGAGGCAAATTACCGTAGTGTATACTTAATTACATATGGATAATGGATAAATATCTCTCCACTAATTAATTTTGGTAAATGCCGATCTTGTCATGTCAATACACAATTAATCATTATTCATGGCTGCATAAATAGATAAGGCATTTCGAAAGTGAGTGGAAAATAATCAAAATAGTTTTTGACAAACAATAATGTTTTAATATACGCACTCAGTTTGCGCCTCGTGCATTAAATGATCAAAATAATGTTTTTGAGTAAGAATTACAATTTTAAATCGTAAACAATACTCGCATAATCATAGCTCAACGATTAAGGCTTTTGTAGCAAAGGTCGCGATTAGTTTCATTAGATTTTAGGCCATAGTTTTGAATGGTGACCATTATGCATGAAATTTGTGAAAGCACATAAGAAGATAATTGAATTGTATGTCTAAATTTCTTAAAATTTAAAATAATAATTTAAAATTTTTTCAAATTTTAAGATTTGTATTAAAAAAATATTAGAGAATAATTTTAAAAGATTTATATAAGATTATTTAAAACAGATACAAAAATATCTAAATTTTAGAGTACACCTTTTAAGATTTAAATTGGCTTTAAAAAGCTTTTAAAAGCTTTCTGAGGTATCGTAAGCAAAATTGAAACTCACTTCCGAACGCAATAAAAATAATAAGCTTTAAAAAAAAGAAATTATTAGAATGAGTATATAATGGATATTTTAGATTATTTACATTAGAAGATATATACATGCGATGTATCTTGGTTTGGCTAAAAACACTACAAGATAAACGGTAAATTGCGGTAGAAAATTATCGGCAATTTCTTAAACTGCCGCTGATTGATGGAATAGCGATGGTTCTAGTAGTAAACACTTGTTCCGTTGAAAACTGATGAAAATAGCGGCGATTTGGTGTCCAACCGCTGCAAATCACATTTTGGGGGATTTTATTAAAATTTTTGGCAAAAAGATAAACGGCGCCATTTTTCACGTTTTCGCGTGAACCATAGGGGAGCAAAGGCGCCAATCACCATCTTTGAGATATCTCGCTGTTGTGACTCTTCCCTCAGTCATTTCTAGCCACTTCATCCGTGCCATCGTTCTTTTCCGTCACTGGTTTGCTTCTTCTGCCGTGTAGCTTCCACACGCAAAATGAAAGTGGAAGGGGTCGTCCAAATCTTCTCACTCCACCATGAAATTCCATGTTGTCGTCGGCATCCTCCCCAGTTACCCTATTGTGTGATGCTCGATTGCTCTCTCTCCCCTTTCTCTGGTTCATTCTTCCCGCTTCTCCTTTTGTCCCAATTTAATTTTGTTCCAATTTTGCTGCTCTGAATTTTGCCCCAAATCTGCTAGGGCTGAATTAAGTCCTCATTGTATAACTAGGCATAGATACAATTGTTGTAAGACTGTACAAAATGATAATAAATGATAATATTTTCTGCTTTACTCTCAATTTACAATTCATCTTCTAACTGCTGAAAATGTACTAGTTCGTGATGAAGTATCCTTTTGTTCTTTCATTTCATTTCAAATAATGCATAGTTGTTAAAAACCTTTATACTGTATGTTAATAACTTACTCTGTAGTGTCATTTTTTTCAACTTCATTCACAGGACTTCATAAATTCTCAAGGGAAGAGATTAAAGTTTAATGTGAAGTATCATGCCAGTTTTGATGGTATATTTTCTGAGGTATCAATTTCTTTTACTAAAAGAAATCTCGGCCTTGCCTCTGCTTTGGCAGCAGATATTGTTGGAATTGGTGATTCATGGCTTACATTTGCCATTAAAAAAAGCTATAATTGAGCCAATAAGGGATGTAGAAGATCGGGATTGGTTTAAAGGCTTAGATGAGAAATGGAAGGTAACAATAAATTTTCTATTTCTTATTAAATCACGATGTTTTACTCTTGACTACTTGTGCAAAGTTATTCTTTAAAAGGTAATTTTTTGTTTTCTGAGCTTATTGTAGTTGAAATAATGATTCTGCAATCATAAAGAAACATTTCTGAGTACCTTTATTCCAGAAGTAAATCTCTTGAAAGTATAGTTTTATGTTTCTCTTACAAAACTCCAAGTATATCTACGCAGGAATTGTGAGGGAGAAATGAATCCTAAAGGTAACATATGGGCGGCTCCGTATAGATGGAGCTGCATGGTAATAGCATACAAGACAAATAAATTTCAGAAGCATAAGTTCACTCCTATATAGGTGAGTTGTCATTTAATAGACCCGTTAAAACTCTTGCAAGGCATTTATGAGCTTATATAAACTTCAATTATAAGACTGGGAAGATCTGTAGCAACCTGATCATGTAGGGATAAATTTCCTCTGATATTTTTAAAATTTCTTTTTTAATTTCTATATTTTTTCCTTGATTTGTAATGAGTAAGCAAATGAGGATTAATGGAAGTTAATTTATTTAAGGATGGATGACTCTTGTCTGCTTTATGGTGTTTGCTATATCTTAATAGGCAATGGGATTGATTGGCTTTTGTAAAACTGGCGAAATTAGTAAATAATTAATCAATAAATTAATTATTAATCCAAGAAATTAGAAAATAAAATTTTATAGTTTAATGAGATAGGATTAATTAAAATATGAAGTTTGACATTAATTTTAAATAATTTGGCCCAAGATTAGGCCGAACCAGTTAGGCTGGATCCAAATCGGGCCCAAGGCCCATTATATAAAACCCACCATCAGCATCTTCTTCTCTCATTATGCACACACATGCTGAAAGAGAGATTAGAAGGAGCAAAGCCTAGGTTCCAATTTCAATTTAACTTCAAATCCTTGTAACTTTCAATCCGGAGCTCTGATCGCCACATCGTTTACGGCCACGCATTCACCACGTCGTGCTCTACAAAGCATAGAAAAATTTGGTAAGTACCTCAGTATTTTCTTCTCCGCCACTCTCCCCTAATTTCGAAAATTTGAGGATTTGTTTTGAAGAATTATGTGATCTTGGTGCCTTAGGATCAAATTAATCTTGTGGGCTTGTCGGGTCTTGTCCCAAACTTCCGTTGGTAAGGTGAGAAATGTTTAATCCTTGTCAAATTACTGAATTTGTTAATTCTAAGGTAATTCTAGTGTTGTTGTATGAAAATCTAGATTGAATTATGTATTTGGAAACAAATTGGTGGAGTTGGATACTTGATATTGGATTTTGGTGAGCCAAAGGACTGTTTGGTGTGACCTTGTAAGCTTGAGTTTTGTGGAACGGTGACAAATGGTGATGTTCCAAGGTTCTATGAGGAATTGGCCAATGTATAATTTTGGTTTCTCGTATATAATATGTACGGTATCATGAAAGCTTAGGTTAGATGACTATAGGATAAGTTGAATATGTATTTGGAGCATGTTTAATGATTTTAGTTGTCAATGTATGTTAAAATAATAAGGTATGGTCGAATTAATGATTCATTGATGTGAATGTGGTTGTGTTGGTAAAATGGATTAATGAATGATGATTTTGATACTAACAGATGAGGATTTTGAATGTGAACATATGAATGTTAATAAATTAATAATTATGCTTGTATATTTGAGAATTCGTGGAATGAAGTGGTTCAAATTGAGGCATGGTTAGTTGTGATTGAATATGGAGTTTTCTTGGGTGTATTTAGAGTCATTTTTAAATATAGAACTTTGGTTTTGATAAAGGAAAATTGGTGAAATAGAGGTTTAGAAGTCTTTGGTGAAAATTTGGTTTTTAACTGAACTTTCATGAGCCATAACTTTGTTTCCGGACTCCCAAATTGTTTCAAACTTATTTCTTATGAAAATTTGGTCCGTGAAGCTTATGTCTTTCGAAGAACAGATGAAAAATATTTTAAAATGAGAAACTTATGCTCGTCAGAAATTTGGAGTTCAAAGTTAAAAATTATGTAGCATTCAACACTTTTGCCAATCTGCATATCTTGCGTACGCGACCACTACACGTGACGGACCAACCTTTTCGGGTTGGGCATCTCGCGTACGCAAGCGTGCAAGGCGCTTGTGTACACGAGCAGGGAAAAGTTCACCCACGCGTACGTGTGGCCCATGAAATCAGCAAAGTGAGGTTTGTGTTTTAAAACATTCTAAACCTCTATTTTTACTCTTTTAGACCCTAAGAATTAGTTTTAAGTATAGTGACGAGATTAAGCTATGAAAAGGGAGGTTACTTGCAAGTGAAAAAAGGTTTGGAAGGATAAATTGGGGTTGGGAAAGTGTAGAATGGGTGATGATGTATGACTAACAAATTGAGAATGGTAAGGTTTGAGTTGTGATGTGACTGAGTATGGCCGAAATGGTCGAGATGGCAAGGTCTAGGTGCAAACCTGCTTGCGTGTTAACTTGAAAATATGTTCGGATGGCAAGTTGAGGACGGAGGAATCCCTCTCTTGTCGTGATGGGGATGTAGGGAAGGTGGAAAGGCACTCTCCTTCATATATCCTCCAGGAAAAGGTGGAAAGGCACGCTCCTCCGATGTGGAAAGGTACTCTCCTTCGTTTATAATCCTCCTGGAGATGCGCAACCTAGAGACAAATGTCTGGGTTAGATACTAGATTTTCTGGCGATTTAACCGACATGTGAGCTCACGGCTAGTAGGACAAGCATGCATCATGTTGCATTTGTTTGCTTTGTTTGGGTGTGCATAATTGTTTTGATTTGCCTATTTGATAAATTTTGTTTAACTGGTAACTCCGATACTTGTTGTAACTGTTCTTTAAATATGTTTGCCTTGTATTTGCTTGTGTTTGTGATTGTCTTTCTCTTTTGAGTACTTTGGTGGTGGACTGATAATCATGGTGATTTGTTTTGAAATGGGCCGGAGGCCGGGTTGAGTTTCTTTGGGCCGGAGGCCGAGCTGGTTTGATTTGGGTCATAGGCCGTGACTGGTTGGACCAGTGGTGAGGGTTGGCTAAAAATGATTTGTTAGTAAGCGGTAAAATAAACAGAATGTTATGTTAGGTGTAAGTGAAAGCAAGTGTTAGAGTTAAATAAAACAGAAGTAAACTGCAGGGTTAGAGTTATATTGTGACTTGGATACCTTAGAGAGTTTTACCAAATTTATGGTTCAGTTTATTCCTATAGGTTTTATAATCTGAGTGTCGGCATTCTAGGATTGCCTCTGGCTTTCCCAGGCCTTCTTTATTATATATGTGGGCACCTTAACTATACTGAGAACCCTCGGTTCTCATCTCATACGATATTGTTGTTTTTCAGATGCAAGTTAAGAGGCACCTCGGTAAGCATTTGGAGTTCATTGTGCAAGTGAAGTGTTATATCTTGGGACTCCATAGTTTGAGCTTATATGTTTATTATTCTGTATTTAGATTCTTCTCTGTATATTTACCTTTATTTTGTCCCTCTTAGAGGTCGATGTGGAGAAACAGGTTGTTTTATCTATTTGAGATATTTCGGGTTATATATATTTATGTAAATATTCTCCGACCAACCTTGGCTTCGCAGGTTGAGCTTGGAGCTTGAATATTTGTATCTTTGACACTCCCTTTTTATTATATATATATATATATATCTTACGTTTCATCGTACGCAAGTTTTCCGTTGACGAGAGCGTTACGACTTTTGTTTTGGACATTCCTTCAAAGGCTCCTCGTTATAAAATTCCTTTCAACTATAATATATATAATTTTACTTTTAGAGGTCGTAATACCTCACCATCTCAGTTTTATGACTTAAGCATAGAACTTTGTGTGGTAGGGTATTATAGCTTTTATTGGTGGAAATAAATAAAGATTTATTATTTATTTATTTTTTAATTTATATTTTTTTGAAGAAAAAGAAAAGAACTTGCCTTCTCTTCAATTTATGTGAGGGTAAATTGTCTGTTTCTCCCCTAAAGTAGTATGTGCACTTACACTTCTCACGTATTAGAAGTAGAAAGAATGAAAGATAATTCGTTGCCAATAATTTATTCTTTTCCGTAGGATAGGTATTGTCTCTTGAAGCAAATGTTGATGTGTTAAAGGATTGATGCTAGAAGCTGTTCAAAAGATGTAAGAAGTTTTTGTAAATTCTATATGGTATTCCTATATTGGATCTACTATTTTGTTAATCAATTATTACCATTGTTATGCAAAAACAGTCTGCCCGAGATTTCAAAGCTATAACTTTATACATGAGTGTTTTTTTATTTTTTTTGCATATAAAGAAGAAATATGAGCTTTTAAAAAAATTAAATGTTCTGTTGTATTTATGGGTGTATGATCTTAGTGTTTTATTTTAATAATTCTTTTTGAGCAAATTTCTTATCCTCCTCTCAATTATCCTTGCTCATCTCGTTGTGAATAAATATGCATATATGTAATATGAATTTTGTGATTGTAAATTTGGTTGATGATGTATCAAATCTGTTTATCTATAGTGACATCAATTTTAAGAAAATTTAACTTGGCTTTTGATTTTAAGTCTTTTATGTAGTTTAATTTAGTAAACCGCTACATCATTCAAAATAATGACTTGTTGTATGGTCTTTTAAGTGAAAGTTTACTACTGAATGATTATGGTATCTAAAATACATGGTTTATCCCATAAGACTATTTTGGAATTACAAATTCAAAAAATTTATCTAAAAAGTTGTTAATAATTTATCTGTATCTCCTAAAGACAGCTTTGGGAGAAGCATATAATGAAAAAATTGGCTTTGCTGATTCATTAGAAATATTTGGTGGTGGCCTGGATGACCCTGGTAGTGTGTCAATTGGAGGTTGTTAAAAATCATGATTTTACATACATTATATTTTAAAGTTCATGTTTTGTATTCTATGTAAGTGCTATACTTTTGTAGGTGTAAGTATTATATAATCTATTTGCTTTCTCTGTTATCTCTTTTTCAGGACTAGTCATATCTAGATTTGTTATTACATTACATGAGATAGCTACTTTTAAAGAGCTTCTTCGTTCGCAGGTAAGCCATTGAACATAATGCTACACCTTTTCTAGTGGTTTCATATAAAGATCAAAACTTTCCTTATGCTAGGTGTGTTTTATCATGAATGCAACGATGATAAGTTGGTTTGTTATAGTGAAGTATCCATTTACTGATGGTATGAAAAGATCTTTATGGAGATTGTCTGAATTATATATATATAGTAGTGGTAAAATCGTTATGTTACTTTGTTTTGAGTGAGATGCGTCATGCCAAAAGCAGGCCTCACTTGAAGATATAAAAAAATAAATAAAAATTTCTCTAAAAATTTGGAAAATAAATGAAACTTAAATGTTTACATAAAGACAAAATGTTTTGAAGGTTCAAGAAGTGTTTTGTTTGAAAAATAAATTAATGTAGAGATTTGAGAATTCATTCGTTGTTTTAGTGTATTATCTCAGGATATAATCTCTGTATGCAAATTCGTCGTTCATGTATTATCTCAAGAACAATGAATGCCCTGCTTGCCAAACACATTGTGCCAGTCGTCGTTCTTTGAGAGATGATCCAAAATATGATGTCTTTATTGCAGCTTTATATCCATATATTAAGAAGTATGAGAAAGAGGTATGAGTTGACCTATGTTTACTATGTATTTGACCATGTGTAAAAAATAGACTATTGCTACTATTGTGTTCTCTGCTTCCTGTACAACTAAATTATTTTCTTCTATTAGTGTTATCAATTAGTTTTTTTTCAAATATACAAAATTATAGTTTTATCTATTTAGTCCTCTTTTATACACGTATCTTAAGTTTAATCAATTATGACGTAAAGAAAATAAGATATAGTAAAGAAAAATGTTACAATATATTGTAGTTCATCAATTGTTTTTTTTTTTTAAATTTCATGTAGAAGATTGCAGTGTGTTGAAAACTGCCGCAGTTTTTTAAAAAACAGCTATCAGAATTGCGGCGGTTATTTTTTAAAAAACTAGTAAAGGAAATAGCAGCGGTTTAAAACCACTGCTAAATCAATTGACCCTATATATTGTTTTTGCGGCGATTATGCCAGCGGTTCGTAAAAATCACCGCAATATCAAATTGCCATGCTTTAAACTACAACGGCTATAGAACCACTTGTATGTCATTTTCTGGCGATTTAATTCCCTAAAAAATTTGCCGCTTTTTTCCAGTTCCCTTGTAATAAAATACTTATGTCTAGTTTTTAAAGTAGTTTGAAAGTTCCATCATTAGAATGAGTGTATAATGGATATTCTTTCATGAACCATTCTTAGACTAAGCTTTGACACAAATTGGATCACAATCCAACCTAAGAATGTTAGATATATATTATTTCCTCAAATCTTGTTAGGTTTACGAAATGACTTTAGATTGACTCATCACCAACCTAAGAATCTTAGATATTATTCTTTATACAAGTATTCTCAAGACCAAGAAATGACTCAGATTGGATGCCCTACTAATCTAATAACTTTATATATTCAACTGATCTTTTCAAAGAAGACTCAGAATAGCTATCCCACCAATCTAAGAACTTCATATATTTTTTTCTTAAACCTTCCTAAAACTAAAAATCACTATTGAATCAGTTTACAAAAAGACATGTGAAGTACAAAGACTTTACACTATTTACACAAGAGTGTTGAGAAATTCAAAAACTTAACAATTCCGTTCAAAAACCTATACTCGTTTCGAGTTAGTTAAAAAATGTTATCGTATGAACTTGAACTATCTTCAGATTTACAATCTAACCTTAAAACTTTGAAATACCTTCTAAGAAAGAAGAGTTACAAAAGAATTATATTAAATATCATACTTTAAACATATATTAAGCTATTTACTTATAGCAGCTGGAGAGAAATCTAAAAAAGATTGAAATAAATTTATATGAAATTTACTCAGAATCTTATGCAAATATGACCCGAATTATATTTTTTATGAACTAAAATATTCTCAAAAGAAATACTTTTGTGCCGGTCATTGTTCTAAGCCCAATTTAAGAGCTTAGATGTAACAAGTATTTTAGAGAAGAGATTAAATAAAACTTAAATACAAGATATCATAATCAAATAATGCATAAAGTCAAC
Organism: Arachis ipaensis; assembly: GCF_000816755.2. Lineage (NCBI taxonomy): Eukaryota > Viridiplantae > Streptophyta > Magnoliopsida > Fabales > Fabaceae > Arachis > Arachis ipaensis. The sequence goes on from NC_029789.2 coordinate 32,707,994, forward strand.
AGAAAAAGGGGATTAGACATTAATAATAATAATAATAAATTTTATTTAAGTCCTTCATGCACAAAGTCACCAAAGTCTAATGTGGCAGTATGTTATGTCAAATTCAATTAGTATATAAATTGCATTAGATGTATCTCATGATTTTGGACATGTGCATAATGTTTATAGCCTATGGCGCTAGCTTAAGTTGAGAAGAGATAATATTTTAGGGAATTGTCCATTATTATAGTGCCACGTATTACATTGTAATATTAATTTGATAACACTGAGAGCATTGTTGGAAACAATGAAATGTACTAAAAATGTATGAATGTGAAAATTGTATTGTATTGAATTGATCACATTCATGCATGCATGTTGTTAAAATTACAAGAATTTACATTTTACATAATGCAGAGTGTATTAGTTAACAAACATGGACATGATATAAGATTGAATTAAAAATGATGAACTAATTGTCATCATCGTGATCTATCTTATATCATCTTTTGTATTATTTCAGTAACTCAAAGAATTTTAGACATATTTTATTAAGAATAGGTGTGGCTCTATAGGTCCCCTTATATTCTCTTAACTTTTATACCAACTAAAAGTGATGAGTTAAACTACTTTAGATAATTACTTTCTTTCGCGGAAATATGATAAATTCTAACCAGATCTTGAAGAACTTTGCATCTTATAAATTTGAAGCCAATAATATCAAAGTTAATTAGGAATTAATTTAATATGACTTAAATCTTACCATAACATAATTGTATGTTTATTTTATTAATTTGTTAATTACAAATCTTTGCAAGATTTTTTTTTCTATTTTTTTCACATGCTATTCCCCAACTTTTCAACTCAATAATATTAACCCGTGAATCTAAACTCTATTTAAAAGTTTGTTACAGGCCAGGCCAATAAGTTACTATATATACACAATATAAGATTCGAATCCCAATCCTTGTTTAATCAAACAAGTGAGGAGATAACACTAAGATTTTTATTTACCAACTCTATAATCTTCTCTATACAATGACAATTTTTTTATATTGGTAGTGCTTGACATAAAACAAGAGGTAGAGAATGTTAATTGAAGCTAATCCAGCAATGAAGAAGCAGTAATAATCCAACCTTCCAAGATTCAAATCATTATTCAACCAATCCCTTCTACTCTTCGCATTCTTACTTCACGCACAACATTCATCATAAAGTGCCAATATAAGTTGACCTTGCCATTACAACAAAATGCAAAGAGTTACTAACACTCCTCATTTTTATCGGTGACTCACTTATGTAAAATTCAATGTGTCCAATAACAGCAAACACCTCACAAAACCTCAGTAACACATACTTAGGTGACAGCCACATCGCAGACATAATTGACCATTTTGCCCTGCTCTTCTCTTCGATTCAACTAAGCCAGTAGTTACCATTGTTAGAACAGAGAATATGTTACCAATTACAATCTTTTGAAGACTTGTGAGGCCTTGTTCATTCCTGGTGATATTTGTTAGAAATTTTTGAACATAGAGGTCGTACCGTCATAGAATGGGAACTATAAAAAAATGGTGAAAAGGAAAACTACGTTGAAGGATGAGGCGTGAATTTCAAAGTTGGGTTCGTAGTGTCCGTCCATTTTCAAGGCCTGTGAGATAGGGAAGGTTCCTTGTTGGATTAATAGGATCATGCAGAAGATTCCAGAAGCCCAGATTAAGAGGATTTTGATCAAGCATTTAACTTCTTCAACTTGTTGGATGGTGCATAGACTCCGTGGATTTTTAGGCAGTTCTTGTGGTTTTAGCTCATTCTCTTGTATCATATCAGGTTTGTTCAAACACCTATGCAAATAAAAATAAATGATATACACAACTCACTAGTAAGACTTCAATTAACTAATTATTTTCGCTCAATATTCAATCAATATTTTTTAATCATGCTAGGTCTAATCAAAATCAACCACTAAAAATTAGTTACTATGTATTTATGTATATATTTTTTTACAAATATATATTTGCTAATTTTGGTAGTTGATTTTATTGTACGTCTAGTATTTTTAGCTTAATAATTATCATATATTAGGTTTACATCAAAATTCATCACTAGTAAAAAATATATGTTGAAATACAAAATACACATAAAAAATGAGTTAAACAACATATATATTTATACATAAATATATAGTTGTTGATTTTAATGACTAATTTTAGATTACAATTAACATTGTTGAATAATTATATAGTTGCACAACATTTAACTTCATGTAATTAGAAACCAAAAACTTATAGGATAAATCTACACATTTTAAAATAAATTTTAAAAAATTGATTTATACACATTTAAAATTAAAAGACTTAATACAGAAGATGTCATAAAATATATTAAGAAGATAGATAAAAAATATACACTATTTTGTCTAAATTAAATATTAGAATAAAGTTTTGTCCTAATTGTTTATGATTTTTTTTCAAAAATACCTTTTATTTTTAATTTAATTCAATTTTCTCCCGAACGTTTTTAATTTGTGTCAAAACTACTCTTAAAAGTTTTTAATTTTGTCCCTAAAATTTGCATGTAATTAATTAATATTCAAGGTAATTTTGATACAAATCGAAAACGTTAAAAACAAAATTGAATCTAGTTTAATGTTAAAAATATTTTTAAAAAATCACAAATGTCAAGGATAAAAGTATACTTTATCCTAAAAATTATTAACGAAGTAAGGTTGAGGTACATTACTTAAGTTGTTCGCTTACATTCATCTTTTGTGTTTTATCATCCTTGGATGGGGGATTGATGAGCGGATATTTTATATGCTTTTTGGCATCATTTTCATATAGTTTTAGTTATGATTTGTTTAAGTTCTATTATATTTTCATAGGTTTTAGTGCAAAATTCATGTTTTTGGATTCTAGTTTGAGTTTGTGTGTTTTCATATGATTTTAGCTAATTTCTAGCTGAAATTGAGGAGTTTGGCAAAGTCCGATTCAGAGGCAAGGAAAGCGTAGCAGATGCTGTCAGATTCTGACCTCCGTGCATTCAAATGAGCATTTCTGGAGCTACAGAGGTCCAAATGACCCATTCTCAACAGCGTTGGAAAGCTAACTTCCAGAGCTTTTCAACAATATATAATTATTTATACTTTTCTTCAAAGAAGCCTATCCAAAAGTAGCGTTAAACGCCCACTTCTTCCCCCCCTATCTGGCGTTAGACGCCCAAAAGGGAGCAGTTGGCGTTTGGACGCTCAAACGGGAGCAAGGCTGGCATCCAACGCCCAAAAGGGAGTGCCAAATCGTGGATTTACCCTAAGCTCAGCCCAAACACTCACCAAGTGGGCCCAGGAAGTTGATTTTTGCACTAAAAGACTAGTCTATCTTATTTCTATAACCTTAGTTATTAGATTAGTATATATAGGAGAAGATCACCCATGTTTAGGATCTTCTACCACATATTTGCTCATTCAAACCTTTCACTATTATTTTCTATACAGTATGAGGAAATGAACCTCCTAGGTTAAGTTTAGGAGCTCTGCTGATTCTTATGGATTAATAATATCACTATTCTATTTCAATCTATGCTTGATTCCATTCTAAGATATATCGTCGTTCTTCATCCTAATGAATTGGGAGTCTAACTTGACCGTTATCCCTATTCTACATAGGTTCTTGTGAGTCCTTGACGGGATGGTACTGAGCCACAAGCTTGATTATACATCTCTTAGACGGCTAATCCACGACTTCGTTGGGACTTGGAGACATCAGTTCAGCCGACGTACGCAGTGATTAGGGCCTTTGTGGTATAGGCTAGAATCATAAAGAGTCATTCTTCGATCTGGAAGACTCGACCTTGTCTGTGGCATTTTGAGTAGGATCATCAGAGATTGGACTGCTAGAGCTTCACCTTTGTTCAAATTGGATGACCATTGACACCAGCGTTTGATCTGAAGCAGAAGAGATTAATGACCACTAACCCTGGCGTTAATCACCTACAGCTTGCCATGGAATGAATCATCAGAAGTTCAAGTAGACAGTGAGAAAAGTTGATCTAGAAGGAGGAAGCATCTCCGAAGCCTCAACCGTTCTCATATCACTAATTTCACACCTATCCAGTAACACTTTATTTATTCTATTTTTATGCATTTTCACAACAACCATCTTTTCTAATCGCCTGACTAAAATCTACAAGATAGCCATTGCTTGCTCAATCCGACAATCTCTGTGGGATTCGACTCTCACTCATCTGAGGTATTACTTGGACGACTCGATGCACTTTCCGGTCTATCTGTGCAAATATTGCAGAGCCAATTTCGCGCACCAAGTTTTTGACGCTGTTGCCGGGGATTGTTCAAGTTTGACAAATTACCGGACTATCTTGTTGTTTAGATTAGGTATTCCTTAAGGTTTTGTTGCTCTTTTGTTTGTGTCTTTTGTTTTTTTTTCAAAATATTTTTCAAAACGTTTTCTTTCCTTTATCTTTTGTTTGAGTCTTGTGTCAGTCCTTAAGTTTGGTACCTTTTCTTAGTTTTCTGTTGGTCTGTCTTTTCTTGAGTTTTTGGAAAACTGTTCTTGTTTTTCTCCTTGGTATTCAAACTATTCTTGTTACTTTCTTTTGTTTGATTTCAAATTCTTTAAGTTTGATGTCTTTTGGTGTTTTTCTTGCGAAATTTGAAAAAATTAGTGTCTTGGCTTTTAAAATTTTAAGTTTGGTGTCTTTATATGTTTTTCTTTTCTTAAGTTTTTTAAAAAGTGTTCTTGAGTGTTCTTCATTGTGTTCCATTTGTTCTTTGTGTTTTTCTTTGTTTGATCTTAAAATTTTTAAGTTTGGTGTCCTTTTTGTGTTTTTCCTTCAAAAATTTTGAAAATCATAACCTTTGATTTCAAAAAATTTTTAAGTTTGATATTTCCTTGTTAGTAAAGTTTAAATTTTAAATTTTAAATCCTATCTTTTCAAATCTTTTTCAAATCTTTATCATATCTTGGCTTTTTCAAAATCTTTTCAAATCTTTATCTTATCTTTTTATCTTTCTTTAAATTTCAAAAAGATCCTATCTTATCTTATTTTAAATTCAAATTTTAAAATTAAAATTTCAAAATCTTTATCTTATCTTAAATCAATTTCAAATTTCAAAATCAAATCTTTTTCAAAATTCAAATTAAAAAATTTTCAAAATCAAATCTTTCAAATCTTTTCAAATCCTATCTTATCTTGTTTGACTTATTCTTTCAAATTTTAATTTTCAAGATCTTTCTTTGACTTTCTTTTTCAAGATTTGCAAAATCAAATCTTTTTATTTTTGTTTTCAAATCTTGTTAGTTAATTGGTTACTTGTTTTATCTTATTTCAATTTTAAAAGTTTGGTGTATCTTTAATTCTCTTTTTCTCTTTCATCTTTTTCAAAATTTCCTAACTACTTCTTCTTTCTTCTTTTTCGAAATTCTTATCTCTCCTTCCCTTTCTATTTTCGAAAATCAACATTTGAATTCCAAATCTTTTTAGTTAATTAGTTGTCTTAGCCTTTTAATTGTCTTTAATTCTTCTTTATTTTCTTTTCTTTTTCGAATTACATGAATAAAATAAAAACAAAACAAAAATATTTTAATTTTAAAATCTCTTTGTTCTTAATTTTTGAAGTTTCCCTATCTCCTCTATTTCGAATTCTATCTCACTTCTTTACCTCAATTCTTCTTATCTTCTTTAGATATCTCACTAGGAGTTCCCTATACTCTGACATAGAGACTCTCATTTTTCTTTGCTTCTTTTTTATGTATGCAGGAACAAGAAGAGTTCACTATGGACCCAATTGGGAATGCACAACCCAGAAGAACTTTAGGGTCTTATGCAACCCCACTCCTGACTTTTATGGAAGGAATATTACTGGACCTCCTATTGATCCAGACGAATTTAAGGTCAACTTCGACCGAATCATGCTGATGCAGCAACATTGCCAGTTTCATGGACTTCCACAGGAAGATCCAAACAAATTCCTCTCTGACTTCCTTTAGTTCTGTGACACTGAAGAGACCAATAGAATAGAGCCTAAAGTCTATAGGTGAATACTCATCCCATTTGCTCTGGATGATCAAGCAAAGCTATGGTGGATTTATGAGCCTAGAGGAAGTGTGAACACTTAGGATAAGGCTGTTAGCAATTTCCTGAACAGGTTCTCCTCCTCTTAGAGATAGACTAAGCTAATGAAAGATATTCAGAACTTCAGCCAGAAAGATGGAAAATCTCTCTAAGATGCTTGGGAAAGGTACAAGCAGATGATCAAGAAATGTCCCCCTGCCATGTTCGCATGTTGGCGCAGGATAAAGATCTTCTATGAATGCCTCTCTGAGATGGCCAAGAGGTTTTTGGATCACTCTACAGGTGACTCTCTACACCCTTGGAAAATGACATTCAAAGAGATAGATGAACTCATTGAGAGGTTTGTCAATAACCAGTACTTAAACTCATCTGAGGAGACTATAGCTGCAAAGGTTGCTGGGAATGAACTTATGTTGGAACAAATATACAGTAGCATGCAGAATTAAATCGCTGAGGTTCATAGTGATCCTCCAGATATTCATTGTGATATGAGTGGTAACCTCCCTCAAGGTGATATTCACAACTATAGCAGAGCTGAAGTTGAACTCCCAGAAGGGAGCAACACTGGCATTGAACGCCAAGAAGGAATCACCAAGGGCGTTCAATGCCCAGAGAGGGGGGTAATGGAAATCAACTCAGGAGATACTTCCCTCAAGCATCCAGACACCCCAAAAAATGCATGAGCATTGATGTCATCGATTTTCTAGTAGAAGAGGTGAATATAGTTGAGAGACTCAAAGAAGAGCTGGACGACATATTTTATGATGCCAAGCCTGATCTGGAGGCACCAAAATAAATGGAGGAGACTGAACCTAAGGTGGTACATACTGTTGAGGAACTAAATCAAGAAGAGACTCAAGGAGAAGCTGGAAGCACAATGTTACACTCCCTTCTTATGGGAAGAAAGCCCGAAGTACCACACCCTCAGAAGCCCCAAAAGGTGACAAAGGACGAGCATTGCTCACAGTCCTTGGAGGGCTCTAAGAAGTTGTAATTCAATATTCCCTTTGCTAAGGTTTTGGAGCAATGGTCTCTATCTACTGTAGGAAACCTCTCTGATACTGAGAGAGGTGAATTAGTGATGGGGTTACAAAAGGATTACATGATTATCAAGGTCCTTAAACCCATTACCCCCTGACAAAGGAGGTACCTCCATGCAGAGTACAATACTGAAACCTTCTCCTTTAGTAAAAACTCGTATAGTTTTCCCGGATATCAAACTTAAATTTGGTGTTGGGCACTCACCACCCACCAAGGAGAAAGATCCCAAGAGGAAGATGCATAAGGGATGGAGAAACAATACAACCTCTACCCTAACAAGCAAGGAGAATCAAGCTGATCACACTAAAAGAAAGCTTGTTAGGAGGAATTCAAATCTGAGGGCACTAATCTCCTCCTCTTCTCCCATGGACTCATTTCTGTTAACCAACTAAAAGAAGAGAAAGAAAGTCAACAATCAAGTGTCAAGCTAGTGATAGTAAAGAAGTGCTTGTTGGGAGGCAACCCAACCATGATAATTAGAACAGCGACAAAGGCATTAAAATATGAAGAACAGAACTCCCTAGGAAGACTCTTTGCTGGAGTTCAACGCCATACAGGGAGCTCCATGGGTGTCCAACGCCCATCAAAGAAGAGGAAACTGGCGTTGAATGCCACTCAAGGGTACCTTGGGCGTCCAATGCCCAAAAAGGGAACAGAGGCCTGGCGTTAAGCGCCAGGGAGGGGGAACCCTGGGTGTCCAACGCCCATAAAGGACAAGAAATATGGCGTTAAACACCAGGGAAGGAGTCTCTGGGCGTTTAACGCCCACCAAAGGACAAAGACTTGGCATTGAAAACCATGCAGGGAGTACCCTGGGCATTAAACGCCTAACAGGGGCCAGAGATCTCGAAACCTGAGACCCTCTCAGCTAGTGGGGCCCACAGATTCTACACCTACCCCACCTATCATTCACCCCTTCCCTTTCCTCCCTCTGTGTCTACCTCTTTCTTCTTCTTCTTCTACTCTCTTCTTCCTAATTATTCATAATTGCTCGAGGACGAGCAAAACTCTTAAGTTTGGTGTTACAAAAGCTTTGCTTTTTGACTTCTACCACTCTTAAGTATGGCACTAGAGACTGGTGAAACCTCAAGGAAGAGGAAGGGAAAGGCACTTGCCTCCACTTCCCTCACCTCATATGTCACTTATGCAATTCAGCCGGAATTTTTATAGAAGGAGACATCCCCATTAAAGAGGACAAGCCCATCATGAAAAGAAGGATGGAGCATGTTTGAGAGTCTACACATGCACCTCAACAAGAGCATGTGGAGCCGCCTCAACAAGAAATTCCTAAGATACCTCAAGGGATGTATTTTCCTCTCCAAAATTGTTGAGATCAACTGAACACCTCAAAAGGGGAACTGAGCTCAAACATGGAGAAACTGAGGTTGGAACATCAAGATCAAGCCACTATCCTCCATGAAATAAGAGAAGATTAAAGAGCTACTAGGGAAGAGCAACAGAGGCAAGGACAAGACATAGAGGAGCTTAAACGCTCCATTGGATCCACTAGAGGGAGTAGTAGCCGCCGTCACTAAGGTTGTCCCGTTCCCTTAATTCCCTTGCCTATGTTATTTTTCTGTTTTCCATGTATTTATGTCTGTTTCTTGTTTCTAGGGCATGATCATCTTTATTTATATATTAAAGCTATAAAATACTCCATATATCTCTTACCATGCTTAAAAAAGATTTATTTGAAAAAGAACAGGGAGATACATAAATTTTGAGTTATATAATAAGAATAGTTCAATTATTTTAATGTGGTGGTATTGCTTTTACACTATGAATGCATGAATGAACAGTGCATATTTGATGTTGGAGTTAAGAATGTTGGCTCTTGAAAGAATGATAAAAAAGGAGAAGTATTATTGGTGATCTGAAAAATTTAAAAAAAAAATTTGATTCTTAAAGTAAGAAAAAGCAGCGAAAAGAAAAAGAAAGAAAACGAGAAAGAAAAATGCGAAAAAAAAGAGAGAGAAAGAGAAAAATAATGCGAAAGAAAAAGCCAATAGCTCTTTAAACCAAAAGGCAAGAGCAAGGGTCCAAGACTTTAAGCATCAATGGTTAGGATGGTCTAAAGAAACAAAATCTGGGCCTAAAAGTTCAAATGAGTTGCTTCCCTAACAATATGCTTGTGGTGTGAAGGTGTCAAGCAAAAATCCTGAGACTGAGCAGTTAAAGTCGTGATCCAAAGCAAAAAGAGTGTGCTTAAGAACTCTGGATACCACTATCTGGGAATTCTAGCAAAACTGAATTACAATCCGAAAGGGTTTCACCCAGTTAAGTGTTTGTGGCGTTCATGTATCTGGTGGTAATATTGGAAAACAGAGCACTTCGGGTCACGGCCAAGACTCAAAAGAAGTTGTGTTCAAGAATAAAAAAGAAATAAACTAGGAGAGTCAATAATATCATCCGGATTCTAAGTTCCTAAAGATGCCAATACTTCTGAGCTTCAAAGGAAAGTGAGATGAGCAACAGTTTAAGTTTGGTGTTCTGATGAGCGGATATTTTATATGCTTTTTGGCATCATTTTCATATAGTTTTAGTTATGATTTGTTTAAGTTCTATTATATTTTCATAGGTTTTAGTAAAAAATTCATGTTTTTTTATTCAACTTTGAGTTTGCATGTTTTCATATGATTTCAGGTAATTTCTAGCTGAAATTGAGGAGTTTTGGGAAAGTCTGATTCAGGGGTAAGGAAAGCGTAGCAGATGCTGTCAAATTCTGACCTCCGTGCATTCAAATGAGCATTTCTGGAGCTTCAGAGGTCCAAATGATGCGTTCTTAATAGCATTGGAAGCTAACTTCCAGAGCTTTCCAGCAATATATCATGGCTATACTGGTTTTTGAAGAACCCTGTCCAAAACCGGCATTAAACACCCATTTCTTCCCCTCTATCTGGAGTTAGACGCCCAAAAGGGATCCGCTAGCATTTGGATACCCAAAAGGGACCAAGGCTGGCGTCCAACACCCAAAAGGGAGTGCCAACTCGTGGATTCACCCCAAGATCAGCCCAAACACTCACCAAAGGGGCCCAGGAAGTGGATTTTCGCGCTATAAGACTAGTCTATCTTATTTCTGTAATCCTTAGTTATTAGATTAGTATATATAGGAGAAGATCACCCATATTTAGGATCTTCTACCACATCTTTACCCATTTGAACCTTTCACTATTATTTTCTATACAGTTGATAGCGAAAATTGTTGTCGGTCTAGATTTTCTTCTTAAAGAAAGGAATTACATCGTTGTAAGCATAGCTCCAAACCAACAAACAACTCTCGCATCAAATTAAAATATGGTTTTGTCACAAATAACAAACCCCAATGAATTTATAACCGAAGTATTTAGACTCCGGGTCGTATCACAAGGAATTGCAATGAAATGAATGATTATTGGCTATGAAAGTGCAAGGGGTTTGGTTTGGTAAAGGGACAATAAAATAAATGATAAGAAAATTAAAAAGAGCAATTAAAGAAAGCAATTAATAAAGAGAGACATTCATGGCAAGGAATTGAGAATATAGGCTTTCTATCCTAGTCATTAATCATAACGATAATTAACAAGAGTTTATCTTATTTCGTCATCTCCAACATTGGAAGAAGGTGTAAGTTATCTTCCATGAGAGAAAGTCAAACAAGACTAGTTAATCTCAAATCAAAAATCTTAATCAACTCACTAATTGAATTAGCAAAAGATTAGCGTCATTTAAAATGATATTAACTAACAACTCTAGATCACCAATGTAAATTGCGTATTAATGACTCAAGATTGCCCAATTACTCTTCCCAAGCCAAGAATGCTCAAAAGCTACTCTAAATCCCAACCAAGTATTTTGTCAAATACTTGGTGGGTAATAAAGGAAAGCATAATAAATGTGCAAGAATAATAAATCTACCAACTACCAATTGCAAGAAAAGTAAATCAACAACTCAAATCATCAATAAAAGAAACATCAACATTAAATTTCATCAAATGTAAACAAGATCCAACATGAATATTCATAAACCTAAAGAGACATAGAAGTAAAATTGATAAGAGAACTAAGGAGAATAGAGTAGTAAAAACAAGAAATTGGAAAGAAAACAAGATGAAATCAAGAAATCATGCCTAGATCTAAGATGGATTAACCTATAACCTAATTCTAGAGAGAAGAGGGAGCTTCTCTCTCTAGAAACTAACCTACATGATGCTAATGCTACAAAAAATTGCTCCTCCCTTACCCAAGCTTGAATTCTGCATGAAATAGCATCAGAAATGAGTTGGGTTGGGCCCAAAATGCTTCAGAAATCACCCCCAGCGATTTCTTCTTTAGTGGGCCACGAGCAGCATCGGTGCGCACGCGTACATGGCGCGTGCGCGCCCCTATACGCAAAGCAACATATGGAAAATTTTATATCATTTTGAAGCCACGGATGTTAGCTTTTCAACGCAACTAAAACCGTCTCATTTGGACCTCTATAGCTCAAGTTATGGTCGATTGAATGCGAAGAGGTCAGGCTTGACAGCTTTATGGTTCCTTCATTTCTTCATGAGTTCTCCAACCTTGCATGCTTTTCTCCTCACTTCTTCCATCCAATACTTGCCTTATGAACCTGAAATTACTCAACAAACATATCAAGGCATCGAATGGAATTAAAGTGAATTAAAATCACCAATTTTAGGGCCTAAAAAGCATGTTTTCACATTTAAGCACAAATCAAGGAAGAATTGCAAAACCGTGCTATTTCATTGAATAAATGTGAGAAAAGGTGATAAAATCCCCCAAATTAAGCACAAGATAAACCACAAAATTGGGGTTTATTAACAGTATGAGCAACTGAACCTCCTAGGTTAAGGTTAGGAGCTCTGTTGATTCTTATGGATTAATAATATCACTATTCTATTTCAATCTATGCTTGATTCCATTCTAAGATGTATCTTCATTCATCATCCTAATGAATTGGGAGTGTAACTTGACCGTCATCCCTATTCTACATAGGTTCTTGCGAGTCTTTAACGGGATTGTACTGAACCACATGCTTGATTATACATTTCTTAGACGGCTAATCTACGACTTCGTTGGGGACTTGGAGACATCAGTTCAGCCGAGGTACACAGTGATTAGGGCCTTTGTGGTATAGGCTAGAATCATAAAGCATCATTCTCCGATCCAGAAGACTCGACCTTGTCTGTGGCATTTTGAGTAGGATCATCAGAGATTGGACTGCTAGAGCTTCACCTTCATTCAGATTGGATGACCATTGACACCGGCGTTTGATCTGAAACAGAAGAAATTAATGACCACAGACCCTGATGTTAATCACCTACAGCTTGCCATGGAATGAATCATCAGAAGTTGAAGTAGACAGTGAGAAAAGTTGATCCAAAAGAAAGAAGCATCTCCGAAGTCTCAACCGTTCTCATATCACTGATTTCACACCTGTCAGGTAACACTTTATTTATTCTATTTTTATGAATTTTTCACAACAACCATCTTTTCTAATTGCCTGACTAAGATTTACAAGATAGCCATTGCTTTCTCAATCTGACAATCTCCGTGGGATTCGACCCTCACTCACCTGAGGTATTACTTGGACGACCTGATGCACTTGCCGGTCTATCTGTGCGAATATTACGGAGCTAATTTCGCACACTTGGGATCATAATAGACACCTTCCTCTTCATTTTCAACATCTTGAAGATGATGCTTCTTATAAGATACAACAAACACTTGTACAATACTAGAAAACGTGCTCCCTTTTCCTGGGATACCAAAGTAAATTCTCCTTCTACAAAGGAATATGATTATTGCACATAACAAGAGCACACTTGTTATGCCAAAACCTATGATCCAATTCTTATTTTGAACATAGACTAACAATGTGCAACTAATCAAATTGGCTAGTGTGATTGTGGTGTAGTACCAATTGAAGACGTTGCATACATCTCTCTTTCCTTGAGGGGTAGTATTGTCAAATTGGTCAACAGCTAAGGGCATGCCATGGCCTAATTCCACCTACACCAATAGCTAGCCAACATAGGCCAAAGATTAAGATAACAAGTTGAGCGCCGTTTGGCAAAGAAAAAACTTTTTCTTGAGGAGAGTAATTTAGAAGATGAAATTTTGGCACCCATGCTGTTAACGTGAGCATCACTTCACCCTAATAATTAATTAATCCCCAACAAAAGATAGTGTTCATACCCTGGGTTGAGCTATCCGACCTGGGCTGATTGAAGACAAAGCGACCGACCTCTTTGGGTCAGATCCCCCGATCTCTTCTTAAAAGAGATTGGCCAAATCGCCATAAGAAGCCCAAGAAGGCCCAAACAAAGGGACATAGCCCAATCTAAAGGCAGCTAAAGCCTAGAAAGATATAGGCAGTCCCCCTTTAGAGATAAGATGACTTCACTTAAAGATAAGATAAGATAACTAACTTATCTTATCTAGAAAGGTCAGTCCACACTACTATAAATATACAGGAGCACCCAGGTATAACTTAGACTCTAATTCTACATAAAATATCTGCTTAAAGCCCATGCTAACTTAAGCATCAGAGTCTCTTGCAGGTACCACCACCCTCCGGTGACGAAGGATCAGCAGCACCTCCAAGTCCAACAAGTTGGACACGTCAGCTCCGGCCACCACCGCAGATCTCGACCGAGATCGACCTACAGTTTCAGGTAACCCTCGGAACATTGGTGCCGTTGTCGGGGACCCTGGATGTCATCCTATCCTCATGGTGGACAACCTTGACAATGATCACAACTCTGGTTTGGAAGAAAGAACCCCGCTTAAAAATACGGAGGTCACATCAAAAGATGCACCTCAAAACAAGGAGGATAAACAACCCTCCAACACAGAAATATTGAAAGCTATCCAAGAACAACAGGATCGTCTCAAACAGCTCGAATAGGAAGCTGAACATCAGCGAAAGGTTGAAAGTGACTTCCGAAGAGAAGCTACACGTCACCGAGAGCTAGACGATAAGCTCGCAAAAATCGAAGCAGATCTCAAGACCTGAACTGCTCATCCCATCCATGAAGATAACTCCTACAAAGACCAAGATCCCTTCTCCAAGGAGATCATTAAAGCTAAAGTCCCAAATGATTTTAAAGCTCCCAACATGACTTCATATGACGGTACCTCAGATCCAAGCCATCATCTCAGCAATTTCAAAAGCAGAATGTATCTCACTGACGCCTCGGACGCTGTTCGGTGTAAAGCCTTCCTGACTACCCTCACAAAGACAGCAATAAAGTGGTTCGACAGTTTGTCTCCTAGATCCATCACAAGTTTTGATGACTTAGCCAAAAAATTCCTTGCCAGATTCTCCATCCAAAAGGACAAAGCCAAACATGCCCCGAGCCTGTTAGGGATCAAACAAGGAGATCGGGAAAATCTTCGAAATCACATGGAAAGATTTAATAAAGCGTGTCTAGACATACAAAGTCAGCCAATGGAAGCAGCCATTATGGGTCTCATCAATGGCCTACGAGAAGGACCTTTTCATCACTCCATAACAAAAAAGCATCCAACATCTCTGAACGAGGTACAAGAAAGGGCAGAAAAGTATATCAACATGGAGGAGAACTCTCGATTAGGAGAAACCTCGAAATATGGATTCTCCTACCCCTCTTGGGACAAGGATAAAGAGTCCAAGAAAAAAGAACATCAATCCAGTGAGAAGCCTAAAAAATACCACAATTACACCCCTCTTTGGGTGTCTCTTATGGATGTTTACCGAGAAATATGCAACACCGAGAAGATCCCACCACCCCACCCAATCAAAAGAAAAAAAGGAGGAGGAAGTCAGACAGAGTACTGCGAATATCACCAAATCTATGGACACCCCACCAACGAATGCTACGACCTAAAGAACGTCATAGAGAAGCTAGCCCGGGAAGGAAGACTAGACAGGTTCTTGGCCAACAAAGCCGACGAGCTGAGGAGGAGAAGATAGGACGAAGAGGTCGGACATGGTGAACGACCACCCCACACTCCTGAGAGACATGTTCATATAATAAATGGAGGATTCGCAGGAGGAGGGATCTCTAAATTATCTCGCAAAAGACACCTTAAAGAAGTATATCATATCGGGGAAGGAGAAAGGTCATCCGACCTCCCCACAATTACCTTTACTAAAGAAGATGCAATAAGTGTCATCGTGGGACATGATGATCCCATGGTCATTACTATCATATTGGCCAACGCTAATCTGCACAAGGCACTGGTAGACCAAGGAAGCTCCGTGGATATCTTGTTTAAATCCACCTTCGACAAACTCGGCATACAAGAAAAAGAGCTCAGAGCATATCTAAACAGCTTGTTCAGACTGGGAGACACTCCAATCCAACCACTTGGATAGATCTCACTGCACACAACCTTTGGAAAGAGAACCCGGTCAAAGACACTCAACATAGACTACATCGTAGTCGACGTGAGCTCAGCTTACAACGCCCTAATAGGTCGGACAACACTGAACCAGCTCGCCGCAGTGGTTTTGACTCCACATCTGTGCATGAAGTTCCCAACTCTGGAAGGGATCGCCATGATAAAAGGAGATAAAAAAATTGTGCGACGCTATTTCAATGAAAGTCTGAACCTTAAAGGAAACCCCAAAGGAGAGGAAGTCAACACTATTAAACTCGGGGGAGTTCGAGCTCGTGAGGAACTTCGTCCACAACCAAAAGGCGAGACTGAAGAGGTCCAAATCAGGGATGCCTGAGATAAGACGACAAATGTCGGGGCAACCTTAAAGGGAGATTTAAAAGAATCTCTGACACAATTCCTAAAGGATAATGCCAATCTCTTTGTGTGAAAGGCCGCAGACATGTCGGGCATAGATCCCAAACTAATGTGCCACAAACTGGAAATATACCCAGGATCACGGCCAGTGCAACAGAAGCGTAGGAAACTCAGACCAGAAAAGTCCCAAGCTATGGAAGAACAGGTACAAGCCTTACTGGAGGCAGGGTTCATAAGGGAGGTTAAATACCCACTATGTCTAGCCAATGTGGTCTTGGTAAAAAAGTCAAATGGGAAGTGGCGGATGTGCACTGACTACACTGATCTCAATAAAGCCTGCCCAAAAGATCCCTACCCACTGCCAAGTATAGATGCTCTAGTGGATGCCTCTTTCGGATACAAATACCTCTCCTTCATGGATGCTTATTCAGGGTACAATTAAATCCCAATGTATCCACCCGACCAAGAAAAGACCTCGTTCTTAACCCCAAAAGTGAACTACTGCTATATCGTCAAGCCATTTAGGCTCAAAAATGCAGGAGCTACATACCAAAGATTGATGAACAAAGTCTTTGCAGACCACATTAGGAAATTAATGGTGGTTTATGTAGATGATATGCTGATAAAAACACAAAGCAAGGAATCCTTGTTGCCCGATCTAACCAAAGTGTTCGACACCATCAGAAAACATGGAATGCGACTTAATCTTGTAAAATGTGCCTTTGCGGTAGAAGTTGGCAAATTCTTGGGCTTTATGCTCACGCAAAGAGGAATCGAGGCAAACCCAGATTAATGTCAGGCTATACTCGACATGAAAAGCCCAACTTGCGTCAAAGAAGTACAACAGCTCAACGGAAGACTTGCAGTCCTGTCCAGGTTTCTAGCCGGCTCAGCCATCAGATCTCTTCCCTTTTACGCCACGTTAAGGAAAGGAAAGAGGTTTGAGTGGACAACAGAGTGTGAGAAAGCCTTCCAAGATTTCAAAAAATTCTTGGGGCAACCACCAGTTCTTACCCGACCACGAGAAGGAGAAGTACTCGTATTATACTTCGCAGTGGGAAATTAGGCGATCGCTTCAGCACTTGTCAGAGAAAACAAGGTGAGCAGCAACCCATCTACTTCATCAGCAAAGCTTTACAAGGGGCCGAACTGAACTATCAAAAGATAGAAAAGTTTGCCTATGCACTCATACTCACTTCTCGACGACTTCACCCATACTTTCAAGCACCACTATCAAGGTTCGGACCAACCAGCCCATAAAAGGCATCCTACAGAAGACAGACTTAACGGGAAGAATTTTGCAATGGGCGATCGAGTTGTCCGAATTCGATCTTTAATATGAAGCCCAAACAGCCATCAAATCATAGTACCTAGCCGACTTCATTGCCGAGTACACTGATACCCCGGAAACTCCCACAAGATGGAATCTCTACATTGACGGCTCTTCAAACAAAACCGGGAGTGGCGCAGGTGTCATAATAGAAAGCGATCAGGGAACCCAAATCGAACTCTCACTAAAATTTGATTCCTTGCTTCAAATAATCAAGTTGAATATGAGGCATTAGTGGCTGGTTTGAGGCTGGCTAAGGAGGTAGGAGCCCAAAAGCTCAGAATCTTCAGTGATTCACAAGTAGTTACCTCACAGATAGAAGGAAGTGATGACAAGTCATCTTATGCTAGTTTTACAAGAATTTTTCACTTGTTCCATTAGGTTTTATGCACTTTCTTGCACAATAAGTAAGTGATTGGAGTGGATTTTCATGATTATTTTGAATTAATCAAACATAATTTATTTTACACAAAATCATAAGGTTTATGATATAATTAATTGATTTTATGAATGATGCAAAGACCTTGTGAATTTGGTGATACTTTGATTGTTTGTTTGGTTGCTTGTAGGTGAAGAAATAAAGAAAAGAGGGAAGGCCAATCAGGGAAGCGTTATGTTCACAAAGAGAACACTACGCTCAGCAACATTTTGGCTAGTGTTCATTAGCAAAGTGAACGCCACGTTCACTAAGTGAACGTTTTCGGGAAAATAGGCCAAGGAAGAAAGGCGCGCATCAAAGATACTAAGCAGCACTCAACCAAGGGAGTGCTAGGCAGCGCTCAAATAATGAACATAGCGTTCAATAACTGAACGCCCATGAAGACAAATGCGCACCAAGGCGTGCAACAAGGAAAACGTTCAACAAGTGAACGCTAGAAGAGAAATTGAGCACGTGAAGGGGCACGCTTGGCAAAGTGAACGGGACGTTCAATTTAGGCACGGAGCGCTCCACTGGAGCTTCACAAAATGCACCCTGACCCATGCCACCAAGTACAATTTTGAATCCATTTCTTCACAAATCCAAAGGCCCATTCTAAAGTGCTTAGTGACTAAAATAGAAAGTATATAAATAGGAGCAATTTTGATTGGGGACCGGACCTTTACTTCATTTTTATTTTACTTTTACTTTTGGCTCTCTTTTAATTTTCTTTTGAATTTTGGGGAATTGGGATTAGATCTGAGTTTTGTTTTCTGCTTTCATTTTATTTTCCTCTGCAACTTCTATTTTCTGTTTTGGATTTTGAATTCAGATTGAAGAACACCACTGAATTTCTTCATCTGAGAATCATCTTTTGCTTTTCTTTCTTATAGTTCTGAGAATTGGAGAATTGGATCTAAATCTTCTTCTCTATTTTCATTTTATTTCTTCGGCAACTTCTTCTTTACTTTTTGGTCAAGAGAGTGATTGAGATCTAAATTTGCTTTCTATTTGGTTACTTCACTGAATTTGTCAATTTCTCTTCAATATTTCATAGTTGAGCTAGTCTTTCTTGCTGTTTGATTCTTCTACAAATTTTCCATTTCTGTTTTGCTACTGAGATCCAGATCTGAATCTCTCCATTTCATAGTTCTCTGATTTACTTCAATTTACATTTTCTAGTTCAATTTGAATCCCAATACCCAAATTCCTTTATTCTTGATGCAATTTAAGTTTCTTGTCAATTTAGATTAAGCAATTTAAGTTTCTTGCACTTTAAGTTTCAGTTATTTACATTTCTTGTAATTTAAGTTTCAGCTCTTTTACTTTCTTGTATTTTAAGTTTCTGCAATTTACTTCTTCTGCACTTTAAGATTTTGTCAATTTACCTTCTCCCTTTTAGTTTCTTGCAATTTTACTTCTGTCAATCAATGTTTCACTCAAATCATCAAATATTAGCTTAACTAAATTCATCACCTAACTAAAGTTGCTCAATCCATCAATCCCTGTGGGATCAACCTCACTCTTGTGAGTTATTACTACTTGATGCGACCCGGTACACTTGCCGGTGAGTTTGTGTGGAATCATTTTTCCCTCATCAGGAAGCTACCAAGCTAAGGACCCTACCATGAAGAAATATCTCGACAAAACTAGAGAACAACTCGGGCAGATCAGGGAATATGAGGTCCAACATATACCTCGAGAACAGAATGCTCGGGCAGATGCACTCTCAAAACTAGCCAGCACCAAACCAGGGGGCAATAACAGAAGCCTCATCCAGGAAATATTACAAAGCCCATCAATCACAGAGGAAGAAAGGGTCCTAGACATATCTGGTCTGGATTAAGGGTGGATGACCCCTATTATCAACTACCTCAAGACAGAAACACTCCCCACAGATAAGAAGGAGGCAAATAGGCTGATACGAGAAGCACAGTACTACACTATGGTGGGTGACATCTTATATAGGAGAGGGATCTCAACACCCCTCCTAAAATGCATACACAGTGGCATGTGTGGCAACCACTTGGGGGCACGAGCTCTTTCCAAAAAGGTACTCCGAGCTGGATTCTTCTGGCCAACCTTACACAAAGAAGCGACAAAGTTCGTCAAGACATGTCCACCATGTCAGAAGCATGCTAACTTCCACATCGCTCCACCAGAAGAGCTCATCAGTGTAACTTCACCCTGGTCGTTCGCAAAAGAGGGGCTAGACCTCCTCGGACCCTTTCCGCAAGGATCGGGACAAGTCAAGTTCCTCATTATAGGGGTAGACTATTTCACAAAATGGATTGAGGCAGAGCCCCTAGCCAAGGCCACCGCTCAAAGAAGTCGGAAATTTCTATACAGGAATATTATTACAAGGTTTGGGGTCCCTTACTCCATCACCACAGATAATGGCACTCAATTTATTGATACAGGTTTCAAGAACTTGGTAGCTGACTTGAAAATAAAGCACCAATTCACATCCGTAGAACACCCACAAGCTAACGGACAGGCAGAAGCTGCCAATAAAGTCATACTAGTCGGGTTAAAATGGAGACTACAGGCTGCAAAGGAAGCTTGGGCCGAAGAGCTCCCACAAGTCCTATGGGCATATCAGACAACTCCGTATTCCATCACAGGAGAATCACCCTTCCGACTTGCTTACGGAATGGAGGCAATGATCACAGTGAAGATAGAGAAAGGATCCCCCAGAATGATCCTCTACAATGAAGAGATCAACTCCCAAAATCAAAGGGAAGAACTCGACCTACTATCCGAGGTCCGAGAAAGAGCTCGGATTAGAGAGGAAGCATCAAAAGTGTCGAATGGCTTCAAGGTACAACCGGAAGGTAGTCCAGCGAAGTTTCGCCATCAACAATCTCATCCTAACTAGAAGTTTCGTACATCGGAGCAGGACGATCAGGAGAAGGGAAGCTAGCAGCTAATTGGAAAAGGCCTTATCGAGTTATAAAGGTACTGGGAAAAGGCTACTACAAGGTGTTCGACCTCGAGGGGCGATAGCTACCAAGGTCATGGCATGCCTGTAACCTAAGAAGGTACTATAGTTAGAAAGTGATAAAGATCTTAGGTCAAGGTGCACTCTTTTTCCTGAAAAGGTTTTTCAATGAGGCGCCAGGCCAAGATCTACAAAATTGCCCGACTTAGAAGGGTAAGCACTTATATGTATATATTCTTGCCTATTTAATATTTCCTACTTGAATAAAGTTTTTTAGATTCCCTAAAAAAGTTTCCTACCAAGACGCATTAATCTGAGTGCAAGAATTCATCGCCCGATTACGACAAAGTCGACAAGATAAATACCAAATTCATCGCCCGATCACGACAAAGTCGACAGAATAAAAACCAAATTCATCGCCCGATTACAAAGAAGTCGGCAAGGTGAAAGCAATAAAAACAAATTAATGCAAGAAGTTATAAAAAGTAATCCATAAAAAGTGGCTTGACGAGGTCTGACTAAAAATGGACTACTAAAAATAACTTAGGAAGGATCGACAAAGAAGAAGTCGGACCAAACTGACCAACGCAAAAAGTTATAAAAAGTAATCCATAAAAAGTGGCCTGACAAGGTCTGACTAAAAATGGATTACTAAAAATAACTTAGGAAGGATCGACAAGAGAAGTCGGACCAATGAAAAGCGTGCGTTAAAAGGAACATAGCTTTGCCCAAAAAGCCACAACTCCATGACAAGGCTATCAAAATTGTTCAGACTAACTAAAAAGGTTCTACGAGAACACCGAAAAAGTGGTCGGACAAATTAGCCCCAAGGATGACCTCGACCAAAGCAGAGAGTGGAGAAAACTAGAAATTATCAAAAGAGGTCGGACAAGCAGAATACCAACACTCTATAAAGATCAACAAAAAGGGCAAAGGTATCCAAAGTATATCAAAAGAAACACAGCCATCATTAAAGACTCAGAAGGCGACCTAAAGGAGGGCCTCAAGAGTTCAAAGTATTTTGTTTTTCTACTTATAAAGTTGCATAGAAGCAATTAAAAGTCAAGAGAGCCAAACCATAGACAAAGTTACAAAAAACATAGTTCAAAAGCCCAGAAATCGGGCTATACAGATAAAAGCAAAGAAATCATAAGGGGTTCAAAGTTTCCCCAGTAGTAGCATCGGTGGCTGGAGAAGGAGGAATGATCTTCATGGGGGTGGCGTCCACAGTCCCATCCTCCGGATTAAGAATTTGACAATCAGGATCAGGTTCGGAATGGTCGACCTCAGTAGAAGGATTCGAAGAAGTCGTGGCTGCAGAAGCCTTGGCTGGCGGCGTAGGAGGAGGCCCGTCATCTTCATCATCCGGAACAGGCACTATTTTGCCATCCTACACCACATTGTCCAGGGTGAAGAGAGTGAGGTCAAGTTTAGGAGTGACAACTCGGACCTGTGCCTTTAAGTTTTCATAAGCACTCGTCACAGTATCTACAAGATGACCTTGGAGATCGGCGTAATCCGCACGGGCAGAATCAAGCCTCTCCCTCAGCTCCAACACCTCGGCATAAGTGCGGGTGTAACTCTCCTTATGTTTCTTCGCCATTTCCTCCGCCAAGTTTGCAGTCGCCTTAGCCCTGGTAGCCCGGGACTTCTCCTTCTCCAAATCCAACTCCAGCTTAATAATCCTAGCATCAAGCTCATCCTTCACCCCCTTGATTCTATCAAAATCCGATTTAGCATCCTCCAGAAAAGCCTTAGTCGCATGGACTGGGGAACCCTGAACAGTACAGAATAGGGATGAAGGATGGACACATCATCCATTGGAAGTCGACCATAAGGAGCAATTTGATTATCAATAAACCCCACGGCATCAAAGTGAGGGGCATCCAAGTCATAAGGATCAACAGTCTTTTGTTTTTTAGGAGGAGGACCGGCAGTAGGAGAAGAGGCAGCACCAGAAGATGGTCGAACTGGGTCAGAGGGGACAATCTGGACCTGAGGGGTTGGAATAACCTTCCTCGACCCAGAAGCATCGGATGTTGGTTTCTTTGGAGGAACCTGAGAAGACTCTCCCTCTGCAGTCTTGGCCGAGATGTTTTGGGCAGCTGTTGCTTTCTTAGCCCTACGAAAATGTTTCATGGAGTCCGTAGATTTCACCATCTCTGCAAAGAAGGAACCAAGAAAACAAGTCACAAATAAGATGGAGGTAAAAATTCAACCACAAAGTAAAACCATAAAAGAAGTTGGCCACTACCCAATTCGGCATGAAGAAGGGAAGGATCTCCTAGAAATTTCTTCGTGTCGAGATAGGGAGGCTCTCCCCAATTTTCCTCCAACACATGCACAAAGGCCTGCTCGACCTCATCTAGACTTTCCCAAGAATACTTAGCCACTACCACATTCTTTTGTCATCACAAAGCGAAGGTAGGTTCATCATTTTCATCCAAAAAGAAGGGTCGAGTTCCCTCAACAGCTCGGACCTTGAAATAGTAGTTTTTAAAGTCCCTAAAGGACTCATCATACATAGAGAACACTTTCTTTCCTTGGGTAGCTCGGAAAGAAATCCAGGAAGCTTTCTTCTTAGCTTCCCCAGGTTTCATCAACACAAAAAGATAAAGAAAAAGAGTTTGGGTAGGTCGGATATCCAATTCCTGACACAACAATTGGAAGATTTTTATGAAGCCCCAAGAGTTCGGGTGGAGCTGAGAAGGAGCTACATTGCAGGACCACAACAACTCGGTCTCAAAAGGGGTAAAAGGAATGGTAATATTCAACTGAGTAAAGAAATAGTCATAAGCATAGAAAAAGGGACGTTCCCCTTGAGTCAAAGAAGGAAAACTAACCCTCTCCTCAAGGTCAGGTGACACTAACTCATAATTTTTCTCTTGATCCCTATCACTACAAATCCTATGGTGCCTCCTAAGTCGCACGCAATACTCAGGGTCAGCAACTGTAACACACATCAAAACTATGGAGTCCAGCCAGTCAGACATGCCGTCCGGGATCTTAGTAGACATCTCAACAATATTTTTGCGAGAAGACATAGGTCAACTATTCCTACAGGAAGAAAAAGAAAAAGTGGGTTACTACCAAACAACTCGGACAAATATGAAAACAATTCGGACAATAACATATGAACGTCAAGAGTCAGACACGACAGTAAAAGGGAAACCCCAGGATTCATACTAAAGTCCAGGGGCACCCTTTGGAGGCAGTAACAAGGCAAGAACCAGGAAAGAAGGAAATCGATGGTCTATGCCCTAAACATCTCGCAACAAGAAAACACAATCCTTCTCTAGTAACATCACTCCACACAAAGCAGCAAGAAAGTCATCATCACCAACAAAATCATCAAAAGCTACAACCTTTCTTTACCAACAGTTCAAACTAAAGTGGTAAACCCAGAGACGAGAACATGCAAGGACAAAAGAAACAGAAACTGTGATAATAAAACCCTAAGGAAGCAAAAACTACCAGGCACACGCATCACAGCAAAAGAATGCAGGGATCACCACAAAGATGCAAGCTTTTTCGGAAAGTCGCGAAAACAAAACGTCGAAAGAAAAGACACAATCTTTTTTCAAAAAGGGTCAAGATTCTCAGAGATAAAATCAGTAAAAATCACATGCAAACAGTGAAGAACATACAAGAAGGCGACTAACAAAAACATAAAAGGAAAAAGAAAACCAACCTGTGGAGGATGAAGAAGCAAGCGAGAGGGAAGGATCAGGAAGAAACAAGCGACCAAATCTGCACCAACAAAATGCTCTCGAGCAAAGGAGATGGAAAGCTTGGGGGAGTGTAAACCAGAGGATATCAGAAGGAGTGAAATGCCTTGCAAATGATGAGCAAAGAAGACGAAGAGAAGTTAGAGAAAAAAATTGTAGAGTGACACTTTGAAAAATTTTAAAAATGAAGTAGCAAAGAAGGAAAAAGGAAACGGCGAAGGGATATTTATGAGCTTTTAAACCCTCGCACGTTTCTAAGAAAAG
This sequence comes from Arachis ipaensis, assembly GCF_000816755.2. Classification (NCBI taxonomy): domain Eukaryota; kingdom Viridiplantae; phylum Streptophyta; class Magnoliopsida; order Fabales; family Fabaceae; genus Arachis; species Arachis ipaensis. The sequence goes on from NC_029789.2 coordinate 32,732,509, forward strand.
TGCAACGCGCACTACAATTAAAAAGGAAGAGAAACGCTTCTCATCCAAGGAGCCTCAACCGGAGATTAACCCAAAGGCAAAATGCTCGAGCTTGACTTCTCAAAAGATCGAAGTTTGAAGACACGACCCTAAAAAGTAAAGATCGAGCTCAAGCAGGGTTACTGTTCATACCCTGGGTCGAGCTATCCGACCTAGGCTGATTGAAGACAAAGCGAGCGACCTCTTTGGGTCAGATCCACTGACCTCTTCTTAAAAGAGATCGGCCAAATCGCCATAAGAAGCCTAAGAAGGCCCAAACAAAGGGACATAGCCCAATCTAAAGGCAGCTAAAGCCTAGAAAGATAAAGGCGGTCCCCCTTTAGAGATAAGATGACTTCACTTAAAGATAAGATAAGATAACTAACTTATCTTATCTAGAAACGTCAGCCCACACTACTATAAATACACTGGAGCACCCAGGTATAACTCAGACTCTGATTTTACATAAAATATCTGTTTAAAGTTCATGCTAACTTAAGCATCGGAGTCTCTTGTAGGTACCACCACCCTCCGGTGACGAAGGATCAGCAGCACCTCCAAGTCCAACAAGTCGGACACGTCAGCTCCAACCACCACCGCAAATCTCGACCGAGATCGACCTACAGTCTCAGGTAACCCTCGGAACAGATAGGTTAATTGAAATCTATGTGTATGTATTCAATATGTTATAATATTAATGCAATGATTTAAATTCACTTTATATCACTTTAGAAATATCTCACTTCTCTCAAGAGCCAAATCTTTTTTTATGGTTTATATCACTTGATGAACTTGATTTTGTTATCATGCACATAGTTGTCAGAACTAAATCGGTGATCGAACCGATCAGGCTATTGTGTCACTGGGTCACTAGTTCAATCAATGGGTCACTAGTTCAACCGGTTAACCCAGTCCCACATAAGTAAAACATGTAAAATAACCAAAAACTTAAAAATTAAAATTTTAAAAATATATCTCCAATAATATTTTTATAAACATTAAGTCTCAAATCCTAAAAATAAGTAATACCAAAATGAACATAAATTTTATTATTACTATTACATTAGTATCTCAGTTTAACAAAATGAAAATAACAATCTATGGATTATATCCAAGTAGTAGTTACAAAGTCTGGATATCTTTCTTCGTCTGACAAATCTGGAGCTATATCCTGATTGGTTTAATTTTGATTTGCATTTTTCACAGAATTATTATTAGCTTCATCATCATCTCGATCATCTTCCAAATTCAATTGTTCTAGTATTTCAATAATGTTTCACAAATCATAATCAATAATAAGGCAAAATATTTGGTTAAAGCATTACAAAATCATCCCTAACAAAAACATACCCAAATCATCTAAAGTTGACTGAAGAGACATATTTGCAAGATTATTCCGTAAAGAATCAACTTCTTTAGGAGTTAAAAATGATGGTAAATCTTCCATTATCCATTCTGAATGATTCTCAAATGTAACAAGACAAATTGGATCATAACTTTGCTTTCTCATTCAGTTTCTATATTATCAATTAACTTGATTATTCTTATTATGAATAAAAATTTAAAATAATTCCTTCAAGAAAGAATAATAAAAATTACCTTTGTTGTAGCCTTAAGTTGTAATGAATATAAACAAGATCATTAAGTTTTTGATGCTCTAACCGATTCCTTTTCTTTGAGTGAATGTGTTCAAAAATGCTCCAGTTACGCTCACTTTTGCAAGTTTGGTGCTCTACATCCATAAAATTCTCACCATTGATCTTAACATAAAAAAAAATAATATATCACAATCATAAAAATCATAAACATATTACAATCATAAAAGACTAATTTTAATAAAAAATTTACCAGACATCACTGTGGTTCTTTCACGTATTACAGACTGTCTTCCAAAGTCTTGCTCAGCATTCTTAAAGATTCTCATCTCACTTGCCAATTTAGAATTTAAATCTGCATCAACGTAAGCATATCTCCCAATGACATCTAGTAGGCTAGAAGTTGTTCACTTGTGCTTTTCAAGTTCTCCAGCATTAAATCGAAAAGCTGGATTTAACCAATAACTAGCAGCATGAAGGTTTTTTCGAAGTTGTGAATCCCAATGTGTATCTAAAATCTTCAAATAAGGATCAACAACCCTTTTTCTTTTTTGAAACCTCTTCACCATCTCTTCCCTAGCCTTATAAATAGCTTGATAAAGAAAACCCATTGCATCACTATCTTCACTATCCACAATATGCAATACACGAACAAGTGGCTCAGTAAGCTTAACAATATCAGTTCATTGATTCTAAAATTTAGAATCTAAGACTTTATCCACAAACTTTTTAGCTTTGGCTTCTTTAGACTAAGCTGAGCTTGTCCATTCTCTAAGGTCGGTTCGGTTCTGATAACACTGATCATGCATGATATTTATTAATTCCTTCCGCAGAAAAATACAAATATAAAACAGAGAATAACTAATATCTCAACTTAAAAGATTTTACCCATATTATTATTACATGGTTTGTTCCATTTGAGAAATGATTGGGAGTAATATTTTTTTTCAAAGGTAGAATGGTTATTCATTTCATTAGAAAACAATTTAATGTCCAAATGAGACAAAAAAGAAAGAGAGAAGTGGATATTCCCAATGCTCAAAAACAATGAGCAATATAATATAATAGAGAAAAAGAAGTAAATCCTAATTCAGACATAATAGAAAAATAAACCCTAATTCATAAGATTAGACTAGGAAGACGTAGCAGCTGAAGCCAGGTTCTCTAGAATGTTCCTCGCAAAACCATCATTCCACGGGGGTTCTGTAAATCCGGGTAAAGATGAAATCATTCCTCGCTCTTCATATATTCTAGCAATAAACTTCCAACGCCAAGAGGTGCTGTGAGTCTGCTGGGTTCAGAGTCAGGTATTGCTTTTTTTTTTTTTTTT
>NC_029789.2:32735553-32741336 GCF_000816755.2 Arachis ipaensis
GCTCCTTATCCACACCTCCCTAGATTTTTCGCAAGTGAACATGCAGTGGATGACATATTTGACGCCATTGTTATAGCGGGGGCATGTTGAAGATCTTGGAATTTGTTTGTGGAGGAGCTCCATCACCGGAAGATGCTCATAAATATCTCGCTAGGGGAAGAGCATGATCTTGTAGGGGAGCTTCAGTTTCCAAAAATCTTGCCATACATCTTGATGCTGGAGAAGATTTAGGTAGAACTCATTCGGAAGGTGAAAAAAATGGTAAGCTACTTTGTATTCAGATTAGACTTCATTATTCTTTGATTTGTGTAGAAACCAAATAATTTTATCCTCCTCTTCTCCAATTTTGATTGTTGAGATTTGTTGCCTGATGTGAATTGGAAATAGGTTCTCAAGAATTTGTTGATTCCACTCCTTATTTGTTAACAGCTCACTCACCCGAGCAAATGGTTGATTTAGGCCAAATGCATATAGAGACAGAGGGGGATAAAAGGTTGTAAAGGAGGAACCCATGGATCAGAGAAGATACTAACAGCAAATCCTATGCCAATTTTCCAAAAGAGTCCTTTCTCTGTGACCTTGCGTCCCTCGAGTATGCTTTGCCGTCCCCACAAAGGTGCATTACCTCTCTCTGCTTGCATAATGTCACTGTATCGAAAGTACTTTCATTTAGGCATTCTAGCTAGTAGTGAGTTTGAGTGAGTTGCTATTCACTAACATTGCTTGCCAAGTAACGCCAAATTTTGTGCTCTGAGATCTTTAAAGCCCAAGCTCCCTTCCTTTTTAGGCCTAGACATGACATCCCAGCTAATCCATGACATTTTTCATTCTTCACCTTTTTTCCTCCACCAAAATTGAGTTAAAATCCCATGAATATTATGGATGAGAGAGTCAGGGAGTTTAAAACATGGCAGATTGTAGATGGGGACAGCCTTACCAACTGCCTTGAGTAGTACGTGGCGGCTGCCAACTGATAGTAATTTTCGTTTCCACCCTTCAACTCTTTTGCACACTTTGTCTTTAATCATTCCAAAGGTAGATTTCTTCGATTTTTGTACATTGGATAGTAGTCCTAAATATTATTCCTGAGCTCCTATATGCCTAATATTTAGGCATTTGGCTATTGTAGCTCTAGTACTTGGGGGAGTATTATTTCTGAAAAAGACGGCAGACTTGCTAAGGTTGACTTTCTAACCACTAACTTGTTCATATTTCTCCAATAGTTCCAAAATTTTATGGCAAGTGTAGACGGATGCTTTACAGAATAGGATAAAGTTGTCAGCAAATAGTAAGCTTGCTCTAATCGAAGTCTCCCTACCATTTCAAGGTCCAACAAGTTGTTCCCATTAATGAAATTATTGAAAGCTACCATTGATGATCCCGAAGCTATGTTTCCACCCTCCTTTTCTTGGAGACTTTTAATAGGATTGAAATCACCAAGAATAAAAGCTTTACCTTAAAACTGTTACAACACTATTGGTAATTTCTGGAATTGTTCCAATTGGTTAGGCTCTGAACAACTAAGATGAACCCATATTAGCCCCCACTCCTCTTATTTAGATGCATCATTAACTCTGGCAGTAATAAAAAAAATCATCCGAATCCATCACCGTCACCTCTATCCATTCCTTCCATGCCAATGCAAGTCCTCCCGTAGTCTCTGATGGATTACAAAGAAACCATTTAATAAATCCGCATGCCCTCAGCTTACTTTCCATTTGTCAAGGTTGGTTTTTGGTTTCACAGAGAAAACTAACCTCGAGGGAGTGGGATTTACACATCCCTTTCAAATGTTGGAATGCCAAGTGTCTTTTCAAACCCTGACAATTTTAGGTTAACACTCTCATGGCTCCTACAGCACCGCTTAACGGCCTATGCCCTCCACCTCAGCAATAATTGTTTGTACCTCGCTTAGGAAAATACATTTGATTAGATCACTGTTTTTCTTGCCAATAGATCACCTTTTGACTCTGCTAAAAGCAGAACCTCCCCTTGATTTTCTTCTAGCTAGTTACTTGAGTTTAACGCTCCTCTCACAAAGCTTCTTTTTCTCTACACAAATCTCTCTATTTTGACTAGCTACTTATAAGGATATTTCCATGAATACCTGATGTGATAAGAATTTAGTGTTGGCTTGGAATTTTCTCAAAATAGGAATTACTTCGTTAGTAGCATAGTCTAAACCAACAATAAACTCTCACAATCAAAGTTTTAATATTCAAATTTAAATTAACCGAGAGTATTTAGACTCCCGGGTCATTCTTTCCTAGGAGTTGCAATGAAATGTTCAATTATTGACTATGGGAGGATAGGGATTAGATAGCAATATAGGCAAGAAAATTAAAAGGCAAGAAATTAAATAAGCATGTAAGGAATTAAACATCAAAGCAATTAAAGTCAAAGGCAATTAATCAAAGAAAAGGGAAATTCAAATGCAAAAAAACATCTTGGCATGGATTGGGAGCTAAGGCTACCTATCCTAGCCATTGACCACAAACATATGATGATTATGAAGAGTTAATCCTACTTAGTCAACCCTACATCGAGGATAAGTCAAATAGGCATAGTTGATTCCAATCCATAAGTCCTAGCCAACTCTACTAATGGAAGGCTTAGAGTCAATGGAAACTGTTCCATGGGTTACCTGAAACTGTAGGTCGATCTCGGATGAGATCTTCTGTACTAGTCAGAGATGACGTGTCCGGCTGGCTAGTTGCGGCCAGAGCTGTTGTGTCCGACTTGTTGGACTGGCTGTACCTCTGATCCTTGGTCACCGGAGGGTGAGGGGTACCAGCAAGAGACTCCGATGCTTAAGTTAGCATGGGTATTAAACAAGTTTTTAGTAAAATCAGAGTATGAGTTATACCTGGGTGCTCCAGTGTATTTATAATGATGAGAAATGACCTTCTTGGATAAGATAAGTTAGTTATCTTATCTTATCTTATCTTATCTTTGGGTGAAGTCAGCTTATCTTCAACGGAACCGCCCTTCTCTCTGTAGGCTTGAGCCGCCTTTGGATTTGGGCTGTGTTCCTTGAGTTGGGCCCTTTTTGGGCTTTCCTGTCGATTTGGCCGACCTCTTTTGGAGAGAGGTCGGATAGTCTGACCTAAAGAGGTCGGTCGCTTTATCTCCAATCATCCCAAGTCGGATAGCTCAACTCAGGGTATGAACAGTGCCCCTGCTTGAGCTCGGTCTTTTTGTTGAGGTCGAGTCCTTGACTTCGGTCCTTTTCTAGTGAAACCGAACTCAAGCATTTTGTCGATTCCTTTCTTTGTAGAGCCTTTTTTGAATACGAAACGTTTTTCCTTTCAAAGCGCGCGCTTTTATATCAGCGCTTTGGGAACGTGCGAGGGTTTAATGCCCTCATTAATTGACTTCAAATGCCCCGTTTCCTTTGGTTTGGATTTTGCCATCAGAAACGGTTTCTCTTCTTCGTTTTCCTTGGTAACCTCTCCCTTTGCTCTCTCATTTTCTGTTTTTTCCCTAGATTTTCACAGTTTCTTCCGGCGAATTTTTTCCGTTCGAGGGTCGGCTCTGTCGCTTCTTTCTTCTCAGCTTCCTTTCGAGGTTTTCTCCTATTTTCCAGGTTCAATTTTTTCCTCCTCTGTCATTTTTATGTCTGATTTTGAGAAAGTTTAATTTTTGCTTGGAGAAAGCTTGGATCTTGCTGCTTTTACTGCGCCTAATTGTTGCGTATTTTGGAGTTTCTTCGCCTTTTGTATGAATTTCTTCGCCTTTCTTGTTGCCTGATGCTTTTAGGGTTTTTGCATGTTGTCGCCATTTCTGCTTGTGCTTTGGATGATGGTTTTTGCTTAGTTCACAAAAAGGGTTGTGTCTTTGACGGTTCTCTGCTTGGCATATTTGATGTTGGCTATGCTCTTCGCTGATAGACTGTAGAAAGATAGTGGTTTAGATAACTTTTGTGTTTCTACTTTTCTTGTCTGCTTATTTGAAACCTTCTTTTCTTGTTTGATGATTGCCGGGACGTAAGCTGTAGAAATTTCCTGAAACCTTGCTTTGTTACTGCCTCCAAAGGATGCCCCAGGACTTTGGTTTGAGTCTTCGGGTTTTTCTTTTCTGCTTGTTTGCCTGTATCATATTAGTCGAGTCATTTTGATCCTCGTCCGAGATGCTTTTTAGTAATCCAATCTTCTTTTCTTATTGTAGGATTAGTCGACCTCATGTCTTCTCGCAATAACATTGTAGAGATGTCTTCCAAAGTTCCCGAGGGGATGTCTGATTGGCTGGACTCCCTTGTCCTGATGTGTGTCTCTGTCGTGGATGCTAAATTTTGTGTAGAGTTGAGGAAACGTCATAGGATCTGTGGTAACAGTGCTCGGGAGAGGGATTATGAGCTTGTAGCTCCTGACTCTGATGAGAGGGCTTGTTTTCCTACTTTCGTCGAGGGGGAGCGTCCCTTCTTCTACGCCTATGAATATTTCTTCAGCCAGTTGGACGTTACTTTTCCTTTTACTGCTTTCGAGACCGACTTGTTGTGGTTATGTAACATTGCTCCATCCCAGCTTCTTCCAAATTCCTGGGGTTTTATCAAGATATTTCAACTTCTTTGCCAAGAGTTAGGCATAACACCTTCTCAAACTCTTTTCCTCTATCTTTTTGTCTCGGCCAAGCCTGCGGGTTCTTCCAAAAAGAAAGCTTCCTGGGTTTCTTTCAGATCGGCCCAGGGTCATAAAGTTTTTGCCATGTATTATGAGTCTTTTAAATATTTTAAGAATTATTTCTTTTGAGTTCGTGCTATTGAGGGGGTCCGCCCCTTTTTTCTTGATGAGAATGACGAGCCTGCTTTTCCTCTAGAGTGGCAAAAGAATGTGAGAGTGCCACGTTATACATGGGAGATGCTTAATGAGGTTGAGCGGGCTTTTGTAGTTGTTCTTGAAGATTTGTGGGGAGAACCACCCCATCTGGATACAAAAAGATTCTTGAGTGATCTATCTTTGGTTCGAACTGCTTTGGGTACTGTCTGACTTATTTCTATATTTGTTTCTGAGTTTTTCTTCTCCTATGTTGTAACTCGTCATTATGGTTGATTCTGTATTTTTAGAGATATCGAAAAACAATGATTCCATGAAGACCTACAAGAAGGCAAAGAAGGCGGCCGGAGAGGGATCTTCTCAAGTTCAAGTGAAGCCGCCCGTGCCGGGTTCTCCTGGGCCGAGGAAGGTGATCCCCACTCCTCGGGTTCATCTGGCTGAGCCTCCTCAATCTTCTGCCGCTGCTTCTGGTGCTCCTCCTAACAAGAAGCAAAAAACAACTGAGCCTTTCAACCTTGATACCCCTGATTTTGATGCGATCGAGTTCGTAGATCAGCAAATTGGTCCCTTTGGTGCCCTTCCTATGGATGATGTGTCGCTCCTTCGCCATCTGGACTTTATAACTCGAAGCAGTGTTAGGATGGCATATATGGGGGCTGCCCTATACCGAACTGCTCAAAATCTTCCTCTCCATGCCACCAAAGCCTTTATGGAGGAGGCTAAACAGGAGTTTGATCGGATGAAGGGCCTGAAGGAGGAGCTTAAAGTAAAGGTAGCCAAGCTGGAGAAGGATCTGGAGAACGAGAAGGAGAGTTCCCTTTCTCTGGCGGCTTCTGTGAGGCTAGACGAGGACACGACACTGAGGCATAAGGACAGCTATGTGACAGCTTATCGGGAGGTGGTGCGCCTGAAGGAGGAGTTGGAGAATGCCCGAGCTGATTACTCCGAGCTCCAAGGTCATTGGCAGCGTAACTGCTGCCTATGAGAACTTGAGGGAGCAGGTTCGGATTA
>NC_029789.2:32747627-32766987 GCF_000816755.2 Arachis ipaensis
CTCAGAATCTTCCTCTCCATGCCACCAAGGAGTTTATGGAGGAGGCTAAACAGGAGTTTGATCGGATGAAGGGCCTGAAGGAGGAGCTTAAAGTAAAGGTAGCCAAGCTGGAGAAGGATCTGGAGAACGAGAAGGAGAGTTCCCTTTCTCTGGCGGCTTCTGTGAGGCTAGACGAGGACACGACACTGAGGCATAAGGACAGCTATGTGACAGCTTATCGGGAGGTGGTGCGCCTGAAGGAGGAGTTGGAGAATGCCCGAGCTGATTACTCCGAGCTCCAAGGTCATCTTGTTGGCAGCGTAACTGCTGCCTATGAGAACTTGAGGAAGCAGGTTCGGATTATTGCTCCCGAGGCCGACCTTACTCTCTTTAGCCTGGATAATGTTGTGAGGGATGGTAAGATTGTCCCTGATGACCAGGATGATGATGATGTTGAACTTCCCCTTGTGTCTTCTGCCAAAGTGTCGGCCTCTTCAGTTCCTCCGGTTGTGTCTGATCCAGATTGCCAGATTCTGAACCGGGATGATGGAACCGTGGATGCTGTTCCTATTCGTACTGATGCTGCCGAGAGGGCTCCTGATCTTTGCTGATTTCTCTTCGGGTATTTGTGTAGTTGGCCCGGCTTGTGGGCTTTTAAACTTTTTATATGTAGTTTGAATGTTTTGCTCGACTGTGGATACTCCTTTGGGTTGCTTACCTAGCAACTTTTGTTTTGAAAAACAACAAGTAGTTTTCAAGCTTTTGGGCCTGACCCTGAAGCTCGTTATAATATCGTATTTTATCATGCTCGTTTGCACTTGTCTTAGCACTTGTTGCTTGTTGGTTGGATCCTTTGAGATCGTGGATGTGGGGGTCCAACTTGTTTCTCGGTTTTTTTGCTCTTGCTTTGTATTTCTAGCAATCCGTAACCGATTTCTTTACGTTGGTCCTCTTTTCCATTACTGTTGCAGTCCTCTTTCTTGGACCTTTGCTAGGTCTCTTTCAGGGACTTCTTTTATAACTTGTTTGTAGGAGGTCGACTTCTTTATGTCCATCTCTTCTAAGTTATTTTGCAATCCTCTTTCTTGTACCTTTGTCAGGTATCTTTCAGGGATTACTTTTATAACTTGTTCGTTTGTAGGAGACCGACTTCTTTATATCGATCTCTTCTAAGTTATTTCGTAATCCTCTTTCTTGGACCTTTGTCAGGTCTCTTTCAGGGATTACTTTTATAACTTGTTTTGTTGTAGGGGACCGACTTCTTTATGTTGATCTCTTCTAAGTTATTTCGTAATCCTCTTTCTTGGACCTTTGTCAGGTCTCTTTCAGAGATTACTTTTATAACTTGTTTTGTAGGAAACCGACTTCGTTAGGTCGATCTCTTCTAAGTTATAGCAATTCCTCTTTTATAAGGTTGGCCAGACCTCTTTCCAGGGATTTTCTGATAACTTGGGTTGACTTGGTCCGACTTCTCAACGTCGGCCAGTCTTTAAGTTATTATTTAGCAATCCATAAGACCTCGTCAGGTTCTTTTTCGGATCACTTTCGATAACTTCTTGCGTTATTTTGTGTTCATCTTTGCCGATTTTTAGAAGGTGATTTCTGTCTTTGTTTGGTCGACCTTTAGATGAATTGCGTTTTTATCTTTATTGGTCTTCCATCGTGATCGTGCAGTGAATCTGTTTTTCACTTTCTGCCGATCTGTTGCTTTATAATCGGGCGATGAATGCTTCAGATTAATGCGTCTTGAGAATTTGTAGAATATCTAAAATATATTTTATTCAAAAGAAAATGCAAATATATACATGCGGGAGTTTTTCATCCCTTTAAGTCGAATAATTTCTAGATCTCAACTTGGTGCTTCATTAAAAAACCTTTTCAGGAAAAAGAGTGCATCCTATGACGAGATCTTCTAGCTATAGTACCTTCTTAGGTTGCAAGTGTGCCATGATCTGGGGAGCTCTCGTCCCTCGAGTTCGGACAGTCTGTAGCAGCCCTTTCCAAGTACTTCTGTAACTCGGTAGGGTCCTTTCCAGTTTCCTGCCAGCTTTCCTTCTCCAAGTCGAGTTGTTCCAATATCATTTCGGATTAGGATGAAATCATTCTCAACGAAACTTCTTGGCACTACCCTCTGATTATACCTCGAAGCCATTCGGCGCTTTAGCGCTTCTTCCCTGATCCGAGCTCTTTCTTGGATTTCTGGAAGTAGGTCGAGCTCTTCTCTTTGAAGCTGAGAGTTGGCTTGTTCATTGTAGTGGACCACTCTAGGGGACCTTCCTCGACCTCTACTGGGATCATTGCCTCCACTCCGTATGCTAATCGGAACGGTGATTCGTTTGTGGTGGAATGTGGCGTGGTTCGATATGCCCATAGGACCTGTGGAAGTTCTTCAGCCCAAGCTCCCTTTGCATCTTGCAATCTTCATTTTAACCCAGCCAATATGACTTTGTTGGCAGCTTCAGCTTGCCCATTGGCTTGAGGATGTTCGACGGATGTGAACTGGTGCTTTATGTTCAAGTCGGCTACTAATTTCCTGAAGCCTGCATCTGTGAATTGAGTGCCATTGTCTGTGGTGATGGAGTATGGAACCCCAAACCTTGTGACAATGTTCCTATATAGGAATCTCCGACTTCTTTGAGCAGTGGCGTTGGCTAGGGGCTCTGCCTCAATCCACTTTGTGAAATAGTCTACTCCGAGTATGAGGATTTGACTTGTCCTGACCCCTGGGGCAAGGGTCCGAGAAGATCGAGTCCCCATTTTGCAAATGGCCAAGGCGAAGTTACGCTGATGAGTTCTTCTGGCGAGGCGATGTGAAAGTTGGCATGTTTCTGGCATGGGGGACATGTCATTACAAATTCTATAGCTTCCTTTTGTAGAGTTGGCCAGTAAAATCCCGCCCGAAGTACCTTTTTGGTGAGAGCTTGTGCCCCGAGATGATTGCCATAAATACCGCTGTGTACTTCCTCTAAAACTTCCCTTGTGTTAGAAGTCGGCACACATTTTAACAATGGTATTGAAATCCCTCTTTTGTATAGAGTGTTGTTTATGATGGTGTAGTACTGAGCCTCCCGTTTTAACCTTTTTGCTTCTTTCTCATTTGAGGGGAGTGTTTCTTTTTTGAGGTAATTAATTATGGGGGTCATCCATCCTTGATCCTGACTTGTTATAGCCAGGACTTTTTCTGCTTCAGAGATTGACGGGTTCTGTAGCATTTCTTGGATGAGGCTTCTATTGTTGCCCCCTGGTTTGGTGCTGGCTAGCTTTGAGAGTGCATCAGCTTGGACATTTTGTTTGCGGGGTATGTGACAGATCTTATATTCCTCGAGTTGTCCGAGCTGTTCTTTGGTTATATCCAAATACTTTTTCATGGTGAGATCTTTGGCTTGGTAACTCCCTATTATCTGTGAGGTGACTACTTGTGAGTCGCTGAAGATGTTAAGTTTTTGAGCTCCAACCTCTTTAGCCAGCTTCAAACCAGCTAGTAACGCCTCATATTCTACCTGGTTGTTTGAGGCCGGGAACCTAAATTTGAGGAAAAGCTCAACTTGGGTTCCTTGGTTGCTTTCTATTATCACACCTGCGCCGCTTCCAGTCTTATTTGAAGACCCGTCCACGTAGAGATTCCATTCTATGGGGGTTTCCCGGGTATCTGTGAATTCTGCAATGAAGTTGGCCAAGTATTGTGATTTGATGGCTGTCCGAGCTTTGTATTGGAGGTCGAACTCGGATAACTCGACTGCCCATTGTAAAATTCTGCCTGCTAGATCTGTTTTCCGCAATATCCCCTTTATGGGCTGGTCGGTCCGAACCTTAATGGTGTGGGCCTGGAAGTATGGGGGAAGTCGTCGAGATGTCAGTATGAGAGTGTAGGCGAATTTTTCTATTTTTTGGTAGTTCAGCTCGGATCCCTGCAGCACTTTACTGATGAAATATACAGGCTGTTGCCCTTTGTCGTCCTCTCGAACCAGTGCTGAGGCTACTGCCTGACTTCCTACTGCAAGATATAATACGAGTGGTTCTTCCTCTCGAGGTCGAGTTAGGATAAGCGGTTGTCCCAGGGAGTTTTTGAAATCCTGGAAGGCTTGCTCGCATTCTGTTGTCCATTCGAACTTCTTTCCTTTCCTTAAAGTGGCATAGAAGGGGAGAGATCTTATTGCTGATCCTACTAAGAATCTAGATAAGGCTGCCAATCTCCCGTTGAGTTGTTGTACCTCTCTGACACAAGTCGGGCTCTTCATGTTGAGTATGGCCTGGCATTTGTCTGGATTTGCTTCAATTCCTCTTTGTGTGAGCATGGAACCTAAGAATTTGCCCGCTTCTACTGCAAAGGTGCACTTTGTGGGATTGAGTCGTATGTCATGCTTCCTTATAGTGTCGAATACTTGGGCCAGGTCGGACAATAATGTTTCTTCGCTTTGTGTCTTTATTAACATGTCGTCCACGTATACTTCCATGATTTTTCCGATATGATCTGAAAAGACTTTATTCATTAGCCTTTGATAAGTAGCTCCCGCATTCTTGAGGCCGAAAGGCATCACAATGTAGCAGTAATTTGCTTTTAGCGTTAAAAACGAGGTCTTTTCTTGATCTGGTGGATACATGGGAATTTGGTTGTATCCGGAATATGCATCCATAAACGAGAGGTATCTATATCCGGAGGAAGCATCTACCAGGGCGTCGATACTTGGGAGTAGGTAAGGATCTTTTGGGCAGGCTTTGTTGAGGTCGGTGTAGTCGGTGCACATTCGCCACTTCCTGTTTGATTTTTTCACCAAGACAACGGTAGCTAGCCATAGTGGGTACTTGACTTCTCTTATGAATCCTGCCTCCAGTAGTGCTTGTACCTGTTCTTCCACAACTTGGGATCGTTCTGGTCCGAGTTTTCTTCGTCTCTATTGTACCGACCGAGATCCTGAATAGACCGCCAACTTGTGGCACATTAGCTTGGGGTCTATGCCTGGCATATCTACAGCTTTCCATGCGAAAAGATCGACATTATCTCGCAAGAACTGTACTAGTGATTCCTTTGCCTCTCCTTTCAGGATCGTGCCAATGTTAGTCATTTTGTCCGAGGTGTCTCCGATCTGAACTTTCTCTATTCCACCTTCGGGCTGTGGGCGGAGTTCTTCTCGTCTCTGAATTCTACCAAGCTCAATTGTATGGAACTCTTCTCCTCTGCTTCTGAGGTTTAGACTTTCATTATAACAGCGGCGTGCCATCTTTTGATATGCTTTTATTGTAGCTATCCCTTCTGTAGTTGGAAATTTTATGCACAAATGTGGAGTTGAGACTATTGCACCGAGTTGGTTTAGTGTTGTCTGACCTATTAAGGCATTGTAGGATGAACTCACGTCGACCATGATGTAGTCTATCTTGAGCGTTCTGGACCGATTCCCTTTTCCGAAGGTTGTGTGTAGTGACACGTATCCCAGTGGTTGTACTGGGGTATCTTCCAGTCCGAACAGGCTGTTCGGGTATGCTCTAAGCTCTTTTTCTTCTAGGCCGAGTTTGTCGAAAGCAGTTTTGAATAAGATGGCGGCAGAACTCCCTTGGTCTATTAATGTGCGGTGGAGATTGGCGTTTGCCAGTATGATGGTGATGACCATGGGATCGTCGTGTCCTGAGATGATACCGGATGCGTCTTCTTTGGTGAACGTGATTGCAGGGATGTCGGGTGCTTCCTCCTTCCCTTCGACATGATATACTTCTTTGAGGTATCTTTTGCGGGATGATTTGGAGATTCCACCTCCTGCAAATCCTCCGTGTATCATATGGACATGTCTTTCTGGCGTGCGAGGTGATTGCTTAGCTCGTCCGACGTCTTCATCTCTTCGTCTTTTTCTTTGTTCATCATCTCAGGTGGCTAGATACCGATTTAGTTTTCCTTCCCTTACTAACTTTTCTATGATGTTTTTTAAGTCGAAGCACTCGTTGGTGGAATGTCCTCGGACCCGATGATATTCACAGTACTCGTTCCGATTTCCTCCTCCTTTTTTGCCTTTGAGTGGTCGAGCTGGGGGTATCTTTTCTGTGTTACAGACTTCTTTGTAGATATCCACAAGGGACACCCGAAGAGGGGTGTAATTATGATATTTTTTTATTTTTTTGCCCGTTCGATCTTCCTTCTTCTTGGATTCTTTATCTTTATCTCGATAGGTGAAACCGGATTTCGAGGCTTCTCCAAGTTGAGAATTTTCTTCCATGTTGATGTACTTCTCTGCCCGCTCTTGTACCTCGTCTAGGGATGTGGGGTATTTCTTTGATATAGATTGGCTGAAGGGTCTTTCTCGTAGGCCATTGATGAGGCCCATGACGGCAGCCTCTGTTGGTAAGCTTTGTATGTCTAGGCACGTTTTGTTGAATCTTTCCATGTAGTTGTGGAGACTTTCCCGCTCTCCTTGCTTAATACCTAGTAGACTGGGGTGTGCTCGGCTTTGTCCTTCTGGATGGAGAATATTGCATCTGAGGCCTCCGTGAGATACATCCTGCTTCTGAAATTGCTAAGATGATGGCTTGGATCCGATGTGCCGTCGTACGGAGTCATGTTGGGAGCTTTGAAGTCCTTTGGGACTTTAGCTTTCATGATCTCCTTGGTGAAGGGATCTTTGTCCTTGTGGGAGTCGTCATCATGACTTTTGGCTTTGAGATCAGCCTCGAGCTTTAGAAGCTTGTCCTCTAGCTCTCGTCGTCGCCTAGTTTTTCTCCGGAGGTTTCTCTCAGCTTCTTGTTCCAGCTGTTTAAGGCGATTCTGTTGCTTACGGATAGCTTCCAAAATTTCTGTGTTTGGGGGTTGCTTATTTCCCCCGTTTTGAGGTGTGTCTTTGGAGGTGGCGTCCGTGTCTTTGTTTGGCGTTCTGTCCACCAAACCAGAGTTGTGATCGTTGTCATGGTTGTCCGCCATGGTGATGGGATGACTTCCAGGTTCCCCGGCAACGGCGCCAATGTTCCGAGGGTTACCTGAAACTGTAGGTCAATCTCGGATGAGATCTTCGTACTAGTCGGAGATGACGTGTCCGGCTGGCTGGTTGCGGCCGGAGCTGTTGTGTCTGACTTGTTGGACTGGCTGTACCTCTGATCCTTGGTCACCGGAGGGTGGGGGTACCTGCAAGGAAAGAGTTAACAACTTGCAAGATAAGTAATAATAAAAGGTGAAAACATAGAATTTGAGCAATCGAACCCCTCACCGAATGTGTATACACTCTAATCGCTCAAGTGTTTAGGATTGATTCACTCAATTCTCTTCTAATC
Organism: Arachis ipaensis; assembly: GCF_000816755.2. Taxonomy (NCBI): domain Eukaryota; kingdom Viridiplantae; phylum Streptophyta; class Magnoliopsida; order Fabales; family Fabaceae; genus Arachis; species Arachis ipaensis. The sequence goes on from NC_029789.2 coordinate 32,754,855, forward strand.
ATACTTTCTAAAGTTTGTTCTTCATCTAACCAATCAACAAATACTTAATGTACTTATGAAAATATCATGAGGTCTTTTCAAGGTTGTAATGGGGCTAAGGTAAAAGGTAAGGATGTATATATGGCTAGGTGAGCTTGCAATTGAATCTTTGATTAGCCTAAATTATCACCTAACACACACACAACCTATAAACTTCTAATATCAAACTTAGCTACCCATAATCTCACTTTTACATATACACACACTCATGCATCAAATTTAATTCCATCACATATGCATTGATTATTATTGAATTTCACAAAGGGGTAATTTTGTCCCCTTTTCATTATTTTTCTCTTCTCTCTTTCTCTTTTTTTTTATACCAACTCATCAACGCATAAGGTTTCTATAATATTACATGAGCATGTTCCCAAATTTCTAACATTTTTCAATAAACATAAAACACATTTTCATCACCCAAATTCTCACATTTTCTCCACACTTAATTATCACACACTCTCACTAACTTAAGCTACTCAAAGATTTAAATAAAGGACATTTCATTGTTTTTCACTTAAGGTTAATGATGTGGCAAAATAAAGAACAAAAGGAGATTAAAAATGCTCAAAGTGGCAAATAAAGGTAAATAAAATGGTAGGCTTTTTGGGTTATGTGAGCTATAATGAAGTGTTGACCTTAATCACATAATTGCACAAATATACAGTAAACCATGGACATATAGAATTAAACAAACCAAAGATTGCAATCATAGAGAAGAGCAACATACACAAGAATGAAAATAGTGGTTATATGAAGTAACCACACAATGAGGCTCAAAACTCACATGCTTGTATGTTCTTAGCTCAAAAACATGTTCCACAATGTGGTTCAAGCAAGTTTCAATTAAACAAATATCAACTCAAATCAATTACGATGTCAATGCCCTATTAAGAATGTTTTTTTTTCTTGGACACTTTTATTAAATTAACTAAGCTTATTATATGTATGAAAAGACATGCAATAAACCAAGAAAAATGCAATTAAAGTTATAAAATATATACAACTAAGAAAGAAAAATGCAACTAAGAATTCAAAAAGAGTGAAAAAGTGTTTGGATTAGAGTATGTCACCCAAGATTGTCGATCAGTGACGACCTCCCCACACTTAAGGGTTTGCACGGTCCTCCGTGCATTCAATGGTGAGCAAGGGGGATATGGCGACTTCGGATTGCCACCTTCAGTTGGTAGATCAATCAGTTGCTGCGTGCTCTTCCTCCCACTTCCCTTTTTGCTTATGGTGACTCATCCATGAAGAATAGAAAATAAGATAGTAAGATGAGTGAATGCAAAAATAAGGAAGCATGGATTGTTGGAATGAGGTGAGAATCACTAGAATGAGTGAGGGATTAGTTTTGTGACATGAAGAAAACAAGTGTGTGTATTCTAAGTTGCGGTTTAGAACACACACACTAGCATGGAAAGCTATGTCACAATTACACAAAAGAACATGCACCTCACTCAATATAGTGTGCTTGGAATACTTAAAAAGAAAACTTGTAGGTTAAGATAAACAAACAAGCAATAAAGGAGCATACAAGTATTCAAGCAAGAATTAAGCAATTGTGAATTGGATAATAAAGCAACACCTAATTGACATGAAGTGGAAAATATGGCAAATATAGTCCACAAAGCTTAAAAAGCTCAAAAAATGCCATTAGGTAGCTTATGATCCAATTTCACAATTCTTAATGTTAATGCATCAAATAGGTGACTTAAATAAAAATCAATCGTAACAAGCATACCTAAAAAAAAATGCATCAAGAAAGAACAAATTGCCTAACTTAGATAATGAAATCAAATTACATGGTGTCCAAAACATGCAATTTAGAAATCCAAAAGCATCATCAAAGGCAATGTTATGAGTACTTGGTTTGTACAAAGTTAAACATGAAGAACTCAATACCAAAAAACAAAGTATGACCTCAATGAAGATATCCAACAATATTTAGCAATACACATATCAATAATTCAGCAGCAATGTCTCACAGAATCAACAAATCAACTCAATTATCCAACACTTAGCACCAAAATGGAAAGTTAAACTAACTAACTAAGCAAATAACTAACTAACTAACAAGCAAACAAACTAAGTAAATAACTAACTAAAAGTGATCATGGTGGGTGGTGAATGGTGGTTGAAGAAGGGAAATAAGAGAGGAGAAGAGACAAGGAGAAAAGAAGTAGAGAAAAGAGAAGAAAAGAATAGTGTGAAACAGGGGAGGGGGTCACGCGTACGCGTATGTGACGCGTGCGTGTGGTGCCTGCGAAAATGGGGATCCACGCGTACGCGTGAGGGGGAGAAAATGGAAAGTGATGCGTACACGTGAGGAACGTGTACGCGTGACGTGCAAAAATTCTAGAGATTGAGCGTTCGCACTATGTGTGCTAACGCTGCAGACAGAGGCCTTGAGCTGATGTGTGCCCACGCACAGACCTGTACCCATGCACAGAAAGACTAATTTTTTTTTTGAGAAAATAAAGCGTCAAATTGCCAACTATCTCGCCGTCTGTGCGTAAGCAGACAGGTCCGTGTGCACGTACAAGAGACAAAAAGATGGGGGATGCGGACGCACAAGGCGTGCGAACACTCCCAGCAGAAGGGGCATAAGCTGATGTGCGCGCACACAGATGGGTACGCACGCACAAGGTGCCAGAAAAATAGGGTATCGCTTACGCACAAGCCGTGCGGGCACTACGAACAGGGGGTGTGCAAAGGGGTGTGCGTACGCACATGGAGGTGCGTGCGCACAGGTACCAAAATTTGGGGGTTGTGCGTACGCACGCACATGCTCTGTTTTTTCCAAAAAAAAATTTTAGAGCTCTAAGGCAGCAACTTTGAGCTTAACAAAAGGTTTTCAACCCCAAAACATCCAACATTGCAAAATTACCTTATTCAAACTAAAATTTAACCTACCAAAGCTTGAAATTAAACTAAACCTAAGCTAACCAAGACAACCAACATGCAATAAACCAAAACTATAAACAAGGAAGATTGGAAAAATGTTACCATGGTGGGGTGTCTCCTACCTAGCACTTTGGTTTATTGTCTTTAAGTTGGATTTATGGAGAGCTTTAATCTTGTGCTTATATTCATCTTGGAGGTTCCAATAATTCTTGAATCTCCAAAATTCCCAATTGATTGCACCAAGCTTTGATGGAGTGTCCAACAAGCTATAAGCTCCCAACAAGAAAAACAAAAAGAAAACAAGAAAAACATATTCACAATATCAAACAAAAAGCAAAATATTCACATATCAACATATTCACAATAGCTAAAAATAAGCAAGCAACATATGTACAATCAACCAAAAATAAGCTATTTACACTATTCACATATGCACAATAGCCAATAATAACACCATTGCAACTCCCCGGCAACGGCGCCAATTTGATGTGATAAGAATTTTGTGTTGGCTTGGAATTTTCTCAAAATAGGAATCACTTTGTTATTAGCATAGTCCAAACTAACAATAAACTCTCACAATCAAAGTTTTAATATTCAAATTTAAATTAACTGAGAGTATTTAAACTCTCGGGTCGTTCTTCCCTAGGAGTTGCAATGAAATGTTCAATTATTGGCTATGGGAGGATGGGGATTGGATAGCAAAATAGGCAAGAAAATTAAAAGGCAAGAAATTAAATAAGCATGCAAGGAATTAAACATCAAAGCAATTAAAGTCAAAGGCAATTAATCATAGAAAAGAGAAATTCAAATGCACAAAAACCTCTTGGCATGGATTGGGAGCTAAGGCTACCTGTCCTAGCCATTGACGACAAACATATGATGATTATGAAGAGTTAATCCTACTTAGTCAACCCTACATCGAGGATAAGTCAAATAGGCATAGTTCAAAAATCTTAAGGCCTGCTCTAAATAGCCCTAAAAGTATTTTTCATAGTGCCTGTTGAAAATTTCTTGTCTACATAAATATGTCCCATGAGACTTTTGGAGCAAACTTCCTTTCCTTTTCTTATGTCATTCTCCTCCACTTCAATCACATTATCAATCTTTCCATCACTACCAACATCCACCACCTGATCAAGATCACCTCCTGTCTCCAAAATCTAGTATTGATTGTTGTGGTCAACAGAGCATGATAGTGTGAAAAACACTCCTGTAAAGAACAAAAACCCTAACAGAGCACAAAAACTCTAGTGGCATCTTTTTTGAGTATGAATTATTTTTGGCACATAATGATAGTATGAGTTATAGATAGCATACCTAATAATAATAACCATCTTAATTAATAAAAAAAATTATTCAAAGCTTTATTTCTTGTTTAAAAATTAAAAGGAAATTAAATTAAGATTAGAATAATTGTTTAGAATTTAAGCATTTCTAATTGCATTTTATTTCCTGAATTTTGTAGTGTGAATTATTTTAGTTCAATTCTTAAACTTCAAAAATAATTGCACATCAACAAACGTCTAACTAAAAAAAAAATCGCATATTACTTAAATAAATATAGTAAAAATATGGCTCTATGCATTTTTGGTAAATTTTGTATTGACAGATCTTTGAGGTTTCAGATGTTCAGCGAAAAAGATTATAACTTTCACCGATAAAAGTGATGATTGTATAAATAGATGGAACGATAATGTTGTTCATCTTTTAAATTAAAAGACTAATTTTAGCTTTTGTTGAGTTTTTTAATTTAATAATATCATTTAATTATTTTTTAATTGAATCATTTTTAATTAATTCGTAAGTCTACTCAAACTTAATTTCTTAATAATACATGTGTATTTATCGAAGGATTATTATGTATTCATAACGTGCAACGAAAGAAGAGAAAGTAATTATAAAGATTTATTTTGTGCTTAAATTTTATTCAAATAAACAATATATAGATCAGATCTAAATACCTGTGTACGCTAGTAAAAATCACTTTCTCCTTCGATGGTACGAAGGCGCTATGCGTATCCACACGGAAACTAACCTTTGCTGTTAACTCCTTGACCAATGGACATCTGATCTAAATTGAAAAACCTTTTGCAACTCTTTGTACACCATAAAATTCTTCTCCAAGAATGAGGTCCACATACGTTTACGTGTGTAGAGGTAAAGGAATAAAACTCTTGTGTTTTATTCTCATCTATTTCCTCTACTTTTGGCATACATATATATAGAATGAGATTTGTTACTGATTTTAAATTTGAATCTCAATTCAAATTTGAATCATATCTTACTATTTTAAACATAAATCTTTCAAATTTATGAATCATATATATCATAACTCAAGATTTCATACAAATTTATAATTCAAATTTAGAATATAAAATAACTAATTATTCTCAAATCTTATTTAATATTCTAGATAGAGCTCCCTTTATTCCAAGAGTTGTGGCTCAAGAACGGGGGACTTATGTCGACACAGAAGGTCCATATTCAGAGTTGATCAAAGAGGGCAAGTCGCCTCAAAAGCAAGAATAGAAGAAGGATAAAACATCCTTGATGATCAAAGGCCAAGAGTCAAAAGACGAGTCGAAAGAAACCTCGTTAACCAAGCCAGTTCCCAAGGAGAAAGAAGAGGAAGAAGCATCGACAGAAACGTTCGACTTTGGATTCGAGGATGACCTAGATGTGATGTTTGGAAAAGCTAATTTTGTATATGGGGCCACAGTGTCTGTTCTCCCTTTTGACTTCCAGGATAACCCTGAGGGGCCTTGGAATTGTCTCCAAGGAGATTGTGATGATGTTATTCCAAGAGACGAATACAGGTTCATTGAGAATGGATTAATTAAAGAAAGGTTATTCGAGAGACATAATGAAATCACCAAAAGTCATCTTGGACCTTTGCATATTAAAGCTAAGGTCAAAGGACATGTGATCAATCGTATCCTGGTTGATGGAAGAGCAGTGATTAATTTACTACCTAAAAGTATGCTTCCTTTGTTCCAAAAGACAGTTGAAGATCTGATAAAAACAAACTTGGCTGTCTCTGGATTCAATGGTAAGTCGCAACAACCTTGGGAATGATCCCACTTAAGGTCTAGGTAGGAAGTGTGAAACAACCAACAATTTTTATAATAATGCCTACCAAAGCAAGTTTTAACATGTTGTTTGGAAGAGATTGGATCCATGGAGTAGGGGCAATATCCTTGGCCCTACATCAGAAATTGGTGCTTTGCGATGAGGATAGAAAGATTAAAGAGATCAAAGCTAATGACGGCCCTTGTTATGTTGAACAGATGAATGTCAGCTTCAAAGAATATCATACTAGTGTTCAACCACTTGATATTGATATGAGCACTTTTGACCTCACTCTCATCAAACGTTGCTATATTGGGGGTCATGGCATGAAGTTGGTCCCCAAGGTCAAGGAGAACTTGGCCACAAAATACACATAATGGATATATATATATATATATATATATAGCCATTGAACTCGACTCTCAACCTACATGGCTGAGAAGAAGGAGTCCACAGGTGAACGTGCACTAGATTGTATATATGATCTCGATCCCTTAGAGTTTGAGAAGTCTGATTTGTTTTCATGAGATTTGCACAATAAAAAGGTTGAAGTACAAGATCCTCCTGATGGAGTTGACATTGGTGTAGAAGGTCAAATTACTTATGTAAGTAAGTGCTTAGACCTGTTTTCAAAGAAGAGCTAGTAAAGGTGTTGAAGAAATACCAAGATTATTTTGCGTGGCAATATGAGAAGATGCCTGGATTGGATAGATCTCTAGTCGACCATAAGCTTCCCATCCTTGAGAACTCTCGACCTATTAAGCAAGCTCTAAGACGTTTTGCCCCGGAATCATGGTAAAATCAAAGAGGAGGTCGAACATCTGCTAAAAGCTGGATTTATTTGAACAGCCAGGTATGTCGAATGGATTTCTAATATTGTACCTGTAATTAAGAAAAATGAAAAACTAAGAGTGTGTATTAATTTCAAGGATATGAATAAAGCTGCCCCGAAAGAAAACTACCACATGCCGATCGTAGAAATATTGATCGACTCTGTGGCAGGAAGTGAACTTCTGAGCTTCATGGATGGATACTTGATGCATGAGCATCTTTAGCATTTTTTCTAGTTAAATCTCCAAATAAAGTTAATGAGCTTGCTCTAAGTTTCATATGTGCTTTGTGTTATGTATTTTTGTAAGAAAATGATTGAAAAAGCACTAGCAAAAGCAAAGAAGAAAGACAAGAAGGCAATGGTCATCCCTGAGACGCCATAAGCTTGGGCGTGCCGCGCCAAGAACAAGAAAGCTCCAGGGACAACGGTGTGCCACGCCCAACCACTGACATACCACGCCTTCAACCATGCTCCTCCAGGGAACCATCCTCAAGCATGGCGTGCCATGCCCTCCACTTTGGTGTGCCATGCTTCAGGGATCCTTCACAAACCACTGGTGTGCCACACCATCTACATGCCATCCATACACCTTCGACCTTCATCATTGGCATGGCACGCTAGGCCAACATCTAGGGAGCCTCCATCAAGCTACCATGAGGGCGTGACACGCCATCTACATGCTACTCACACACTTTCGATGGTGCCCAAGGCTAAGTCATTGGCGTGCCACGCCCTGCTCCCCTTCTACATGCCTTTGTGCCCCTCAAGCTCCAAAACAAGGGTGTGCCATGTCCAAACCACGATGTGGCACGTTGGGCCAAAGCCCAGAGACCTCAATGCTTTCCAATCTCCTTAAGTGGACGCCATTCTACACGCCAACTTCACCCAAATCCAAGACTAATGTGCATGCCCCATGACTTTAATGCATAACAAGAATCGAAGACACCAAGCTTTAAGTTTTAATTACAAGGAAGATCATTAGTTAGTTAAGATTTTTTAGGAAAGATTTGATTTGATTTTGTTTTGAATTAAAAATTAGGTTTAGGTTAGATTATAAATAAGTCCAAAGAGTTTCTCGTCAAACACTTTATTTTTCTAATTTTGAATCCTTGTTTTTGCTTCTGTACTATGAGTCACTAATCTCCTCTCTTAAGATTAGGAGCTCTATTGATTTTGATGGAATAATGTTATTGTTTTTCTACTTTTGATTAATGCATTGATATTTTTATTAGGAAGCAAGTTTTGTTCTTCATCTTAAGGGTTTGAATGTATGGGAAGATAATTCTAATCTAATTTGAATTCTGTTATTACCTTGGAAAAGTTGATTATCAGAATTAAGCTTAAAACTTCTTCTCATAATTCTTGGAGTTTTTAAAACTAGTTTTGATAAGTGACATAAAATCAACTAGGATTAATCCTTAAGAATTTGGTAGATTTAAATCAGAAATTGTGCTTAACCTCTTATCATAACAAATTGATCAAGGAATTGACAGTTTCTAAGATTAAGAGAAATTGATTCACCAAGGTATTGGGGTTTGATTAATTATGGTTTGTCATAAGATACATCTCTGCATGATCAAAGTGGATTGCAAGAAGTATTTTTTCTAAAGCTTAAATGTCTCCAAAGCCTTAACGTTTTTATTCATATTACTTTTCTACATCATTCATATCTGCTCTGTTTTAAATTCTCTGTTTTTGACACTTAACTTCCTCAAACATTTTTGTACTTTGTCTAATTAGAATAATCAATCAATCATTGCTTACTCGGTTCGTTAATCCTCGTTGGAATGATATCCACTCACCATGGTATCACTTGATATGATTCGGTGTACTTATCAAGTTGGTTTTGTGACCATTAATACTCAAGATATAATCAGATATTCATTTCCCAAGAAGGTATGTCGAAAATAGATTTTCGATGTCCAGGGGCTATTGGTACTTACAATGGTTTGTCATGCCCTTTGGTTTAAAGAATGTAGGAGTCACTTACCAAAGAACAATGAACTCTATTCACCACGATTTTATTGGTAAGTTTATGAAAATTTATATTGATGATGTTGTTGTGAAATTGGAATCAAAACAGTTTCATTTATATAATTTAGAAATGGATTTTAAGCGAATGACACATGATCGACTTAAGATGAATCAACCAAAATGTGCTTTAGGTGTATCTGATGAAAACTTCTTGGGATTTATTATGCAGAAAAAAGGGGTAACTGTCGACAATAACAAGTGCCAGGCTATTTTCGTTTAATCACCTTCCAAGAATAAAAAAGAACTTCAATCTTTCTTAGATAAAGTAAACTTTTTCTAACGTTTCATTTCAAATTTGTCTGGAAAAACAAAAATATTTACCCCTTTATAGAAATTAAAATAGGGAGAGGAGTTTAGATGGGAGGAGGAACAGCAAAAAGCTTTCGATCAGGTAAAGCAGTATTTGACTTCACTACCAATTTTGGCACCTATCAGGCAAGAATCGACCACTAAAGTTGTATATAGCTACATCAGATACAACTTTAGGGAGCATCCTGGCCCAAGAAGATGATGAGAATGAGGGAGTAGTTTACTATTTAAGTCAAATGTTGACTGATGTGCAGTTGAAAAACTTTTCTTAGTCCTTTATTTCTCTTGTACTAAACTTAAAAGTTATCTAATTGAATAGAATGTTTATATTGTCTCGAAATTTCATATTATTAAATACATGCTTTTTATCCAATATTAAGAGGACGAATTGGAAAGTGGTTGTTAGGCTTAATCGAATATTCTCTATTTTATGTCCCAGCCAAGGTTGTCAAAGAGAAAGTGATTGCTGACTTTCTAGCAGATCACCTTTGCGTTAATATTAATCAATAATCCATAGTTGGATACATAGAGCTCAAACCTTAGAGGTCATTTTTTGATGGATTGAAACATCAAAATAGGGTAAAAGTTAGAATAGTAATAATCACTCTTGACAACATATTGACAAAATTAGTAGTTCAACAACTGGCTAGAAACTATCGAGTTATTAGTCAAAATTTATCCAAGTATTTTATGGTAGCCATTCGTCTCTTAGCTGAATTCGACTCAGTTTCAATAAAGCATATATTTAGAGAGTCGAATCAAAAAGCTAATAAACTTACTCAAAAGACTTCTATTTATAAAATATCTTTCAAATTGATGAAAGAATTTAGTCAGATCAAGACTAATTTGACTCTTTTAGAAATAAGAGGGGTTTGTTGTGTGATTACTCTTGATCCAAGTGATTGGAGATACAAGATCTTTGATTTTCTCAAAAATTCTAATCAAAGAACAGATCAAAAAACTAAATATCAAGCTTTGAGCTTTGTATTAGTTGGTGGAGATTTGTTCAAGAAAAATTTTAATGGTTCCTTGGTCCAATGTATAAGTGAGCAAGATGCTTACTTGGCAATGGTTGACGTGCATAAGGGTATTTGTGGAGCTCATCAATCAGGTCAAAAGATGCATTGGATCCTATGTCGACAAGAATTGTGTTAGTATTTAATGATGAAGGATTGTATTGAGTTTGCTCGACTTTGGGTTTAGTGTTGTCCGACCTATTAAGGCATTGTAGGATGAACTCACGTCGACCATGATGTAGTCTATCTTGAGCGTTCTGGACTGATTCCCTTTTCCGAAGGTTGTGTGTAGTGACACGTATCCCAGTGGTTGTACTGGGGTATCTTCCAGTCCGAACAGGCTGTTCGGGTATGCTCTAAGCTCTTTTTCTTCTAGGCCGAGTTTGTCGAAAGCAGTTTTGAATAAGATGGCGGCAGAACTCCCTTGGTCTATTAATGTGCGGTGGAGATTGGCGTTTGCCAGTATGATGGTGATGACCATGGGATCGTCGTGTCCTGAGATGATACCGGATGCGTCTTCTTTGGTGAACGTGATTGCAGGGATGTCGGGTGCTTCCTCCTTCCCTTTGACATGATATACTTCTTTGAGGTATCTTTTGCGGGATGATTTGGAGATTTCACCTCCTGCAAATCCTCCGTGTATCATATGGACATGTCTTTCTGGCGTGCGAGGTGATTGCTTAGCTCGTCCGACGTCTTCATCTCTTCGTCTTTTTCTTTGTTCATCATCTCGGGTGGCTAGATACCGATTTAGTTTTCCTTCCCTTACTAACTTTTCTATGATGTTTTTTAAGTCGAAGCACTCGTTGGTGGAATGTCCTCGGTCCCGATGATATTCACAGTACTCGTTCCGATTTCCTCCTCCTTTTTTGCCTTTGAGTGGTCGAGCTGGGGGTATCTTTTCTGTGTTACAGACTTCTTTGTAGATATCCACAAGGGACACCCGAAGAGGGGTGTAATTATGATACTTTTTTATTTTTTCGCCCGTTCGATCTTCCTTCTTCTTGGATTCTTTATCTTTATCTCGATAGGTGAAACCGGATTTCGAGGCTTCTCCAAGTCGAGAATTTTCTTCCATGTTGATGTACTTCTCTGCCCGCTCTTGTACCTCGTCTAGGGATGTGGGGTATTTCTTTGATATAGATTGGCTGAAGGGTCTTTCTCGTAGGCCATTGATGAGGCCCATGCCGGCAGCCTCTGTTGGTAAGCTTTGTATGTCTAGGCACGTTTTGTTGAATCTTTCCATGTAGTTGTGGAGACTTTCCCGCTCTCCTTGCTTAATACCTAGTAGACTGGGGCGTGCTCGGCTTTGTCCTTCTGGATGGAGAATATTGCATATGAGGCCTCCGTGAGATACATCCTGCTTCTGAAATTGCTAAGATGATGGCTTGGATCTGATGTGCCGTCGTACGGAGTCATGTCGGGAGCTTTGAAGTCCTTTGGGACTTTAGCTTTCATGATCTCCTTGGTGAAGGGATCTTTGTCCTTGTGGGAGTCGTCATCATGACTTTTGGCTTTGAGATCAGCCTCGAGCTTTAGAAGCTTGTCCTCTAGCTCTCGTCGTCGCCTAGTTTTTCTCCGGAGGTTTCTCTCAGCTTCTTGTTCCAGCTGTTTAAGGCGATTCTGTTGCTTACGGATAGCTTCCAAAATTTCTGTGTTTGGGGGTTGCTTATCTCCCCCGTTTTGAGGTGTGTCTTTGGAGGTGGCGTCCGTGTCTTTGTTTGGCGTTCTGTCCACCAAACCAGAGTTGTGATCGTTGTCATGGTCGTCCGCCATGGTGATGGGATGACTTCCAGGTTCCCCGGCAACGGCGCCAATGTTCCGAGGGTTACCTGAAACTGTAGGTCAGTCTCGGATGAGATCTTCGTACTAGTCGGAGATGACGTGTCCGGCTGGCTGGTTGCGGCCGGAGCTGTTGTGTCTGACTTGT
>NC_029789.2:32772139-32812139 GCF_000816755.2 Arachis ipaensis
CGGATAGTCTGACCTGAAGAGGTCGGTCGCTTTATCTCCAATCATCCCAAGTCGGATAGCTCGACTCAGGGTATGAACAGAAACCAAATTAAATCAACTAACTACTCTAATATACCAAACAAGAATAGACATCAATGACTTAAGGGTCACCAAAGTCTCAATTCCAATCCAAGAGTGAAGAAAAACTAAGTAAAAACTAAGCCAAAACTTTTATCAAACACTTGGTGTGCATAAAAATAAAATCAAATTAAATTGTAATAAAATAAAATCTAACTACCAAGGGCAAGGAAATAATAATAACAACTAAAGAAAGCAAGAATTAACATGAAAACATAAATTTCATTAATTGGAATTAAATTCAACAAAAGTGTTCATAACAAAAAAATGACAAAAATAAAGGAAATAACAAGAGAAATGAAGAAGAACAAGACAATAGAACATGAAAACATAAAGAAAACTACACTAGGACAAGAATTAAAAGCTGAAAATAAAGGAAATTAAACTAAGAAAACCTAAATTCTAGAGAGAGGGGGGAGCTTCTCTCTCTAGAAAACTAATAGAAAAATATAGAAAAGCTAAACCTAATTGCCCCCCTTCTTTCCTCTTCACTTTGGCTTGAAATAGCTTCAGAAATGGGTTGGATTGGGTTTTGGAGGCCCAGAATTCGCCCCCAGCGATTTGCAATTAATGAGCTCACGTGACACTGTCACGCGTACGCGTGAGTCACGCGCACGCGTCACTTGACGAAATTCACTCCCACGCGTCGCCAAGCTTGCATTTGTGCGCGCGCACGAACCGCTTGTGTGCCACGGATGCTGAATCTTCCAAACTCCATTTCCTTCATGGTTTCTTCTCTTTTGCATGCTCTTTTTCTCACTTCTTCAACCCATACTTGCCTTAAAAACCTGAAATCACTTAACAAATACATTAAGGCACCAAATGGGATTAAAGTGAATAAAATTTGACTAAATTAAGCACAAAAGATCATGTTTTCACTTTCAAGCACAATTTAGGAAGAAATCATGAAACTATGCTATTTCAATGGATAAATGCAAGAAAAGTTGATGAAATAATCCACCCAAATATAGCAAATAATTGTCATGAAATGTGAATTCATCACATCCCCATACTTAAACAATAGCATGTCCTCATGCTATACCAAAGGAAGTTAAGAAGGGGAATTAACATTTATTCAAAGCAAGGAAACTACCTATATGCAATCTACCTATATGAATGCAACCACTTAGTCAAAATAAATCAAATTCCAAGAATACATATATACACATAAGGGCTAAAGCAATTCAAATCTACAATTGACTTGAGTTATTGGAAAGAGTTAACAACTTGCAAGATAAGTAATAATAAAAGGTGAAAACATAGAATTTGAGCAATCGAACCCCTCACCGAATGTGTATACACTCTAATCGCTCAAGTGTTTAGGATTGATTCACTCAATTCTCTTCTAATCATACTTTCTAAAGTTTGTTCTTCATCTAACCAATCAACAAATACTTAATGTACTTATGAAAATATCATGAGGTCTTTTCAAGGTTGTAATGGGGTTAAGGTAAAAGGTAAGGATGTATATATGGCTAGGTGAGCTTGCAATTGAATCTTTGATTAGCCTAAATTATCACCTAACACACACACAACCTATAAACTTCTAATATCAAACTTAGCTACCCATAATCTCACTTTTACATATACACTCACTCATGCATCAAATTTAATTCCATCACATATGCATTGATTATTATTGAATTTCACAAAGGGGTAATTTTGTCCCCTTTTCATTATTTTTCTCTTCTCTCTTTCTCTTTTTTTTTATACCAACTCATCAACGCATAAGGTTTCTATAATATTACATGAGCATGTTCCCAAATTTCTAACATTTTTCAATAAACATAAAACACATTTTCATCACCCAAATTCTCACATTTTCTCCACACTTAATTATCACACACTCTCACTAACTTAAGCTACTCAAAGATTTAAATAAAGGACATTTCATTATTTTTCACTTAAGGTTAATGATGTGGCAAAATAAAGAACAAAAGGAGATTAAAAATGCTCAAAGTGGCAAATAAAGGTAAATAAAATGGTAGGCTTTTTGGGTTATGTGAGCTATAATGAAGTGTTGACCTTAATCACATAATTGCACAAATATACAGTAAACCATGGACATATAGAATTAAACAAACCAAAGATTGCAATCATAGAGAAGAGCAACATACACAAGAATGAAAATAGTGGTTATATGAAGTAACCACACAATGAGGCTCAAAACTCACATGCTTGTATGTTCTTAGCTCAAAAACATGTTCCACAATGTGGTTCAAGCAAGTTTCAATTAAACAAATATCAACTCAAATCAATTACGATGTCAATGCCCTATTAAGAATGTTTTTTTTTTGGACACTTTTATTAAATTAACTAAGCTTATTATATGTATGAAAAGACATGCAATAAACCAAGAAAAATGCAATTAAAGTTATAAAATATATACAACTAAGAAAGAAAAATGCAACTAAGAATTCAAAAAGAGTGAAAAAGTGTTTGGATTAGAGTATGTCATCCAAGATTGTCGATCAGTTCTAAAGTTTGTTCTTCATCTAACCAATCAACAAATACTTAATGTACTTATGAAAATATCATGAGGTCTTTTCAAGGTTGTAATGGGGTTAAGGTAAAAGGTAAGGATGTATATATGGCTAGGTGAGCTTGCAATTGAATCTTTGATTAGCCTAAATTATCACCTAACACACACACAACCTATAAACTTCTAATATCAAACTTAGCTACCCATAATCTCACTTTTACATATACACTCACTCATGCATCAAATTTAATTCCATCACATATGCATTGATTATTATTGAATTTCACAAAGGGGTAATTTTGTCCCCTTTTCATTATTTTTCTCTTCTCTCTTTCTCTTTTTTTTTATACCAACTCATCAATGCATAAGGTTTCTATAATATTACATGAGCATGTTCCCAAATTTCTAACATTTTTCAATAAACATAAAACACATTTTCATCACCCAAATTCTCACATTTTCTCCACACTTAATTATCACACACTCTCACTAACTTAAGCTACTCAAAGATTTAAATAAAGGACATTTCATTATTTTTCACTTAAGGTTAATGATGTGGCAAAATAAAGAACAAAAGGAGATTAAAAATGCTCAAAGTGGCAAATAAAGGTAAATAAAATGGTAGGCTTTTTGGGTTATGTGAGCTATAATGAAGTGTTGACCTTAATCACATAATTGCACAAATATACAGTAAACCATGGACATATAGAATTAAACAAACCAAAGATTGCAATCATAGAGAAGAGCAACATACACAAGAATGAAAATAGTGGTTATATGAAGTAACCACACAATGAGGCTCAAAACTCACATGCTTGTATGTTCTTAGCTCAAAAACATGTTCCACAATGTGGTTCAAGCAAGTTTCAATTAAACAAATATCAACTCAAATCAATTACGATGTCAATGCCCTATTAAGAATGTTTTTTTTTTGGACACTTTTATTAAATTAACTAAGCTTATTATATGTATGAAAAGACATGCAATAAACCAAGAAAAATGCAATTAAAGTTATAAAATATATACAACTAAGAAAGAAAAATGCAACTAAGAATTCAAAAAGAGTGAAAAAGTGTTTGGATTAGAGTATGTCATCCAAGATTGTCGATCAGTGACGACCTCCCCACACTTAAGGGTTTGCACGGTCCTCCGTGCATTCAATGGTGAGCAAGGGGGATATGGCGACTTCGGATTGCCACCTTCAGTTGGTAGATCAATCAGTTGCTGCGTGCTCTTCCTCCCACTTCCCTTTTTGCTTATGGTGACTCATCCATGAAGAATAGAAAATAAGATAGTAAGATGAGTGAATGCAAAAATAAGGAAGCATGGATTGTTGGAATGAGGTGAGAATCACTAGAATGAGTGAGGGATTAGTTTTGTGACATGAAGAAAACAAGTGTGTGTATTCTAAGTTGCGGTTTAGAACACACACACTAGCATGGAAAGCTATGTCACAATTACACAAAAGAACATGCACCTCACTCAATATAGTGTGCTTGGAATACTTAAAAAGAAAACTTGTAGGTTAAGATAAACAAACAAGCAATAAAGGAGCATACAAGTATTCAAGCAAGAATTAAGCAATTGTGAATTGGATAATAAAGCAACACCTAATTGACATGAAGTGGAAAATATGGCAAATATAGTCCACAAAGCTTAAAAAGCTCAAAAAATGCCATTAGGTAGCTTATGATCCAATTTCACAATTCTTAATGTTAATGCATCAAATAGGTGACTTAAATAAAAATCAATCGTAACAAGCATACCTAAAAAAATGCATCAAGAAAGAACAAATTGCCTAACTTAGATAATGAAATCAAATTACATGGTGTCCAAAACATGCAATTTAGAAATCCAAAAGCATCATCAAAGGCAATGTTATGAGTACTTGGTTTGTACAAAGTTAAACATGAAGAACTCAATACCAAAAAACAAAGTATGACCTCAATGAAGATATCCAACAATATTTAGCAATACACATATCAATAATTCAGCAGCAATGTCTCACAGAATCAACAAATCAACTCAATTATCCAACACTTAGCACCAAAATGGAAAGTTAAACTAACTAACTAAGCAAATAACTAACTAACTAACAAGCAAACAAACTAAGTAAATAACTAAATAAAAGTGAGCATGGTGGGTGGTGAATGGTGGTTGAAGAAGGGAAATAAGAGAGGAGAAGAGAGAAGGAGAAAAGAAGTAGAGAAAAGAGAAGAAAAGAATAGTGTGAAACAGGGGAGGGGGTCACGCGTACGCGTATGTGACGCGTGCGTGTGGTGCCTGCGAAAATGGGGATCCACGCATACGCGTGAGGGGGAGAAAATGGAAAGTGATGCGTACACGTGAGGAACGTGTACGCGTGACGTGCAAAAATTCTAGAGATTGAGCGTTCGCACTATGTGTGCTAACGCTGCAGACAGAGGCCTTGAGCTGATGTGTGCCCACGCACAGACCTGTACCCATGCACAGAAAGACTAATTTTTTTTTTGAGAAAATAAAGCGTCAAATTGCCAACTATCTCACCGTCTGTGCGTAAGCAGACAGGTCCGTGCGCACATACAAGAGACAAAAAGATGGGGGATGCGGACGCACAAGGCGTGCGAACACTCCCAGCAGAAGGGGCATAAGCTGATGTGCACGCACACAGATGGGTACGCACGCACAAGGTGCCAGAAAAATAGGGTATCGCTTACGCACAAGCCGTGCGGGCACTACGAACAGGGGGTGTGCAAAGGGGTGTGCGTACGCACATGGAGGTGCGTGCGCACAGGTACCAAAATTTGGGGGTTGTGCGTACGCACGCACATGCTCTGTTTTTTCCAAAAAAAAAATTTTAGAGCTCTAAGGCAGCAACTTTGAGCTTAACAAAAGGTTTTCAACCCCAAAACATCCAACATTGCAAAATTACCTTATTCAAACTAAAATTTAACCTACCAAAGCTTGAAATTAAACTAAACCTAAGCTAACCAAGACAACCAACATGCAATAAACCAAAACTATAAACAAGGAAGGTTGGAAAAATGTTACCATGGTGGGGTGTCTCCTACCTAGCACTTTGGTTTATTGTCTTTAAGTTGGATTTATGGAGAGCTTTAATCTTGTGCTTATATTCATCTTGGAGGTTCCAATAATTCTTGAATCTCCAAAATTCCCAATTGATTGCACCAAGCTTTGATGGAGTGTCCAACAAGCTATAAGCTCCCAACAAGAAAAACAAAAAGAAAACAAGAAAAACATATTCACAATATCAAACAAAAAGCAAAATATTCACATATCAACATATTCACAATAGCTAAAAATAAGCAAGCAACATATGTACAATCAACCAAAAATAAGCTATTTACACTATTCACATATGCACAATAGCCAATAATAACACCATTGCAACTCTCCGGCAACGGCGCCAATTTGATGTGATAAGAATTTTGTGTTGGCTTGGAATTTTCTCAAAATAGGAATCACTTTGTTATTAGCATAGTCCAAACCAACAATAAACTCTCACAATCAAAGTTTTAATATTTAAATTTAAATTAACTGAGAGTATTTAAACTCTCGGGTCGTTCTTCCCTAGGAGTTGCAATGAAATGTTCAATTATTGGCTATGGGAGGATGGGGATTGGATAGCAAAATAGGCAAGAAAATTAAAAGGCAAGAAATTAAATAAGCATGCAAGGAATTAAACATCAAAGCAATTAAAGTCAAAGGCAATTAATCAAAGAAAAGAGAAATTCAAATGCACAAAAACCTCTTGGCATGGATTGGGAGCTAAGGCTACCTATCCTAGCCATTGACGACAAACATATGATGATTATGAAGAGTTAATCCTACTTAGTCAACCCTACATCGAGGATAAGTCAAATAGGCATAGTTGATTCCAATCCATAAGTCCTAGCCAACTCTACTAATGGAAGGCTTAGAGTCAATGGAAATCAAATTAACTAACTACTCTAATATATCAAATAAGAATGGACATCAATGACTCATGGGTCACCAAAGTCTCAATTCCAAGCCAAGAGTAAAGAAAAACTAAGTAAAAACTAAGCCAAGCATTTTATCAAACACTTGGTATTTGGTATGCAAAAATCAAATTAAATTGAAATAAAATAAAATCTAACTACCAAGAGCAACGAAATAATAATAACTAAAGAAAACAAGAATTAAGAATTAACCATAAATTGCATTAATTGGAATTAAATTCAACAAAAGTGTTCATAACATAAAAATGACAAAATAAAGGAAATAACAAGAGAAATGAAGAAGAACAAGATAATAGAACATGAAAATATAAAGGAAACTACACTAGGACAAAAATTAAAAGCTGAAATTAAAGGAAATTAAACTAAGAAAACCTAAATTCTAGAGAGAGGGGGGAGATTCTCTCTTTAGAAAACTAAGGGAAAAACATAGAAAAGCTAAACCTAATTGCCCCCTGCCCCTTCTTTCCTCTTCACTTTGGCTTGAAATAGCTTCATAAATGGATTGGATTGGGTTTTGGAGGCCCAGAATTCGCCCCCAGTAATTTGCAATTAATGAGCTCACGTGACACTGTCACGCGTACGCGTCTCCAAGCTCGCACTTGTGCGCGCGCACGCATTGCTTGTGCGCACGCACGGATGCTGAATCTTCCAAACTCCATTTCCTTCATGGTTTCTTCTCTTTTGCGTGCTCTTTTTCTCACTTCTTCAACCCATACTTACCTTGGAAACCTGAAATCCCTTAACAAATATATCAAGGCACCAAATGAAATTAAAGTGAATAAAATTTGACTAAATTAAGCACAAAAGATCATGTTTTCACTTTCAAGCACAATTTAAGAAGAAATCCTGAAACTATGCTATTTCAATGGATTAGTGCAAGAAAAGTTGATGAGATCCACCCAAATATAGCAAATAAAATTCATGAAATGTGGATTCATTAATACCTCTCTCTCCTTGCTGTTTGTGTTGGCTATCCATGTCTCATCCGTGCACTGTGTTACTTCGTTATTATTGGATTGTATGGACTTTGAACTAGCCCTCACTAATTTATCCTTCTTCTTCTCCTTCATAGCTACCTGAGAAGCTATTGACTAGCCAATCCGGCATAGGTTTATTTTTGGGTATGTTTCTCGGCAGGCATTATACTTCTTCCTCCTTCATCCCATCATCACTTTCAGTTTCAATTTTCCTCCTACTTTGATCAGTCTTGATCCAGTCTCCAATTTTATTTGTTTTACCAAACTTGCTGTTGAATCTTTCATAAGTTTTGGGTAGGCTCCCAGCTCATGCCCTAATTGAGCATAATAGGTACAGTGATTGCCAATTTTCTTATATCTTAGGCCTATCTTCATTATTTGCTTATTTGGATCAATTAGCCGAATGCTATCTATAATTTTCTGGGAGGCATCAAAATCAATTTTAGCTTTGATGATTTTGGATTCACCCCCTCTTACCTCATAGAAACCTATCTCCATAATCCTTCCCACCTTGTCTGCCAACTTTCTTCCAGCTTCTATCTTTTTAAAATTCTCAAGCAATTCCCACATTTGAAGCCAAATTGAAAACGATTGAATCGGACTTACCTCATTCTGATTTGCCTCACTCTTTCTACGTAGATGAAGAATGTAATCTTTGAACAACCACGAAAAACCTCTCTCAATCCTCATCAATTCCAATTCAGAATCAAAGAAGAACTGAAACTGATTGTCTCCCCTATCTGTAGCCTAAAAATCCTAAGGCCTGCTCTAAATAGCCCTAAAAGCATTTTTCATAGTGCCTGTTGAAAATTTCTTGTCTACATAATAAATATGTCCCATGAGACTTTTGGAGCAAACTTCCTTTCCTTTTCTTATGTCATTCTCCTCCACTTCAATCACATTATCAATCTTTCCATTACTACCAACATCCACCACCTGATCAAGATCACCTCCTGTCTCCAAAATCTAGTATTGATTGTTGTGGTCAACAGAACATGATAGTGTGAAAAACACTCTTATAAAGAACAAAAACCCTAACAGAGCACAAAAATTTTAGTGGCATCTTTTTTGAGTATGAATTATTTTTGGCACATAATGATAGTATGAGTTATAGATAGCATGCCTAATAATAATAACCATCTTAATTAATAAAAAAAATTATTCAAAGCTTTATTTCTTGTTTAAAAATTAAAAGGAAATTAAATTAAGGTTAGAATAATTGTTTAGAATTTAAGCATTTCTAATTGCATTTTATTTCCTGAATTTTGTAGTGTGAATTATTTTAGTTCAATTCTTAAACTTCAAAAATAATTGCACATCAACAAACGTCTAACTAAAAAAAAAAATCGCATATTACTTAAATAAATATAGTAAAAATATGGCTCTATGCATTTTTGATAAATTTTGTATTGACAGATCTTTGAGGTTTCAGATGTTCAGCGAAAAAGATTATAACTTTCACCGATAAAAGTGATGATTGTATAAATAGATGGAACGATAATATTGTTCATCTTTTAAATTAAAAGACTAATTTTAGCTTTTGTTGAGTTTTTTAATTTAATAATATCATTTAATTATTTTTTAATTGAATCATTTTTTATTTTTTAGATCACATATTATTAATAATTAGATTTAATTTAATTTTTATCAACTAAAGTTTTTTAATTTTTTTTTCACAAATAAGGTAAGATAGTTACTTTTGTTTCTTTTATCTTTCATTTTTTCTTTTTGAATGTAGAGGTGAATATCGTCTTCAATTTGCTATCATTTTCTCTCTTTAGTTTTTTGCTTAAGTTACTTTGCTCCCATGATATTTTTCTTTTTCTTTTTACGTAAAGTGAAATCAAAATCCATGCACATTTTTTTTTTATTCTTATTATTGTTATTGTCATTATCATGGCTGTGTTGTCGTTCTCATCACTTTTCTTGTTAGCATAATGACTGATTAAAGGATGAATTTTGATAGATCTAATGATACCATTTAAAATTAACATAGAAAAGTTAGAAACCTTTAAAGTTTATACGTGCCTCATCAAATTAAAACTATAATGGATGAAATTAAAGCATGCATGCATACCACAAGAGTTCCAACTAATGCTATGGCTATGGTCTTGAATTTTCCGAGTGAGGCATCAGCTACAAAGGCACCACCGCACCAATAATTGATAGGCAGTTGCCAACTCCGGACCATATGCTTATAACATTTGCGGCATCAACTTGCCCCATGTGGAACACTTTCAACAGATACACCATCAAATTTAGCATCATCGCAAACATTGGTACCCTCTCAATTGCCTCACTTCCTGCATGTATCCACAATAATCGTAATATAAAGTCTAATAATTAGCTCAATTTTGATTCTTGATAACATTTATCATCAATAATGTAATGCATGCAAATGATTTAGTGATATATACATTATACAGCACACTTATAATTTAAAACCATATGTATATTTCACTTACAATTTAAAATTTTATACTTTATACTTCCATTATATTTTAATATTATATAATATAATTTTGTTCAACATCATTTATTTTTGTGTAAATATTATAATATCTATCAGAATATATTTTTAAATGTAATATTTTAATATTTTGTTATGGATAATATCAAAAGTTGTATATATTAATTAAACATATGTTCCATCAATTTTACTCCATTATTTTTTGGGTAAAGATAAAGTTGGATTGGGTCCTTAAGGACCGGTAAGATTGGAAGTGAATCAAATTTACTCTTTAATTAATTCGTAAGTCTACTCAAACTTAATTTCTTAATAATACATGTGTATTTATCGAAGGATTATTATGTATTCATAACGTGCTACAAAAGAAGAGAAAGTAATTATAAAGATTTATTTTGTGCTTAAATTTTATTCAAATAAATAATATATAGATCAGATCTAAATACCTGTGTACGCTAGTAAAAATCACTTTCTCCTTCGATGGTACGAAGGCGCTATGCGTATCCACACGGAGACTAACCTTTGCTGTTAACTCCTTGACCAATGGACATCTGATCTAAATTGAAAAACCTTTTGCAACTCTTTGTACACCATAAAATTCTTCTCCAAGAATGAGGTCCACATACGTTTACGTGTGTAGAGGTAAAGGAATAAAACTCTTGTGTTTTATTCTCATCTATTTCCTCTACTTTTGGCATACATATATAGCATGAGATTTGTTACTGATTTTAAATTTGAATCTCAATTCAAATTTAAATCATATCTTACTATTTTAAACATAAATCTTTCAAATTTATGAATCATATATATCATAACTCAAGATTTCATACAAATTTATAATTCAAATTTAGAAATAAAATAACTAATTATTCTCAAATCTTATTTAATATTCTCAATTATCATATTATTATTATTATATTCTTGATGCTAACAAAGAATACAATAATATTCCATCTGAATTAATATAATTATTTATTTGATTAAATTAAAATCATAATTAAATAATTTTATAATAAAGATTAGAAAACTCATTAATGTGTGACCCCATAGGTTGGCGTCTAGCAACACTTCTCGACGACCCGATAGTATGAAGTAATATATTTTTACTAAGAACCCGAACAAAGTATAATTCCTTCCATCTTTCCAGCTCTTGGTTAACCCTTAGAATATGGTTTAATTGTCAAATTCTAACTTGTTATCATTATTATAATGAACTGTGAATGACTTAGGAACTCTTTTTCATTTATTCAATCTTCTTGACCAAGGTTTTATTCATCTCAGTCATTATAACCATAAAGCTCAAACTTTACTGAGAGAGTTGACAGATTCTTTATTGACTAATCATTAATTCTACAAGTATTTAAATCATATCCAATATCCATTCAACTAGCACCCTATGTATTAGGTGTTCGGAATTAAAGTGTAATAAATATATCGTCAATTACCATGATAGTCGCAAGTCAAAGGAATTCTATTACTATGTTCATTTTTAGAATATTTTATTGACAAATATACAGTAATAATAACCATTAGGAATTCTCAAAGTGAGTCAGTTCAATGGCCATATCTCTATATGCATCATCTATATATATAATTTAATAAATAAGATATATTAATCTTCATCCAATAAAAATCATTATATATATTGATCTTTTCGAATTATTAATGTCCCTTTTAATAATTCCATGACCAATAATTTATATTTAATTATAAAATATTTATTTCTCAATATTATTATCATTACAATGATAAATTTCTAAATTTAATCAAGAACGTTATTATATTAATATTTTAATATAATAACAATAATAAATTATTTAACACATAATTTATTGCATTATAGTTATACTATTTATTCTCAACACTTATTTTATATATTTAATTCATAATAAGTGTACTTATTTTACATGTGTACTTATTTTTGTGAATTTGAGTCCATTTGTAAATTGTTGATGAGTTAATTTAAATTTTATAATTAAGCTCAATTCTAAATAAATTGAATCATGAATTAAGCTGAATTTTTGGGTTAAATTTAATTTAGTCTAATTAAATAATTATTCTTTTTCCAGGGAGCTCATTAGCAAAACATTAACAAAATTAGAGTATGATAGATTTCGCTATGACCGGACTCGACCTATGTGCTTTTCTAGTAGAATGCTTAAAAGTAGCCACATCACATTTTCCCTCGGCTTGATAAATTTGACGTCGAGAATTTAGTTTTGGTCAAATTGATGCATATTCATGGTATTTAATTATTTTATTTTAATAGTTAATTATTTAATTATTTACTTAGTTTATTTTGGTTGATAGAGTTTATATTAAAGATAAACCGAGTAAGTTAAACATTTTTCGTTATAATGATATTGTTTATGTACTCTGTAATAAAAAAGTAAAAAGTGTACTGTATATCATTTATTTATCGTATGTGAGTTTTTATGGAAAGTTTGGTATATACTTAAATTTATGATGTTGGTCATTCTTAGATAAATTTGGACACTATAAAACAACATTTTAAAAATTGGATAGTTGTGTCATCAATAAAAAAAAGAGGACCCTAAAAAACGACTAATAGAATTTTTTACTGTCATTTGGAGTATTTGATTAAAAAGTGTTAGCAAAATATTTTACATCATAAATAACTCGACCATGATCAGAATGACCTATATAATAGGTAAGTCAATAATATGTGAGTCGAAGTATTATAGTATATGGGTTGTTTCATGAGAATGTAGGTCGAAGTATCATAACACATGGATTATTTCATAAGAACGTTAGTACAAGGGTTTGTCTTATCATAGCAAGTAGAAAAAAATTAATTAAAAGGAGGAGTCAAGTTAATGACTTCTCCACCATTAGAAAATTTCAATATAGGATATACAGGAGGCGCAACTACTACAAGGAACAACCTCTTGTACAATCCTGCACCTCCTCCTGGTTACCCCTAGTAGGTATACCAACTAATTATAACCCTTTATATTTAGGGTCAGTTCCTATGTCACAACTTAACTTAACAATGCCAAACATCTTTTTGACACAAGGCATAGGGTCAGTTCCTATTCAGACAACGAATCGACGATAGTCATCACGATTTAGTCAGTATGCTTACTCAACAGATGGATACAGTGTCGAATTCTATGATAGAGAATAACAATGCTAGAATAGAGCAAGTTGCTCGACGAGTTGATGACATTACAGGAGCAATTAATCTACCTTTTGTACCACCTATAGGTGGGATGAATATCAATAATTCTCCTATAATGCTAAATAGGGAAGATGACCCAAACAGGATATTGAATGAGGTTAAAGCAAATAATACTGCTCAAGCCTATGGTTAAAACATAATCCAAGCTGTCAAACAAATCTTAAATAGAGCAGGGTTAAATATAGGGGTAACAAATCAACCTTACTTCAAATCTCCTTTTTCCGATTATGTTTTACAAGCTGAACTCCCCAAAGGAGTCAAAACTCCAAAGTCCCTCACCAAATTCGCAAGTGAGAGTAGGGAATCGACTGTCGAGCACGTGGCTTGTTATACAGTCGAAATAGGATAAATAGCTAGTAATGAATATTTAAAAATGAGATACTTTCCTTCTTCTCTCACAAAGAACGCCTTTACTTGGTTTTCAAACCTGCAACCTAACTTGATTCATAGTTGGGTTCAGTTAGAAAGAAGCTTCTATGATCAGTTCTTTAGAGGTAAAATGAAAATAATGTTGTCCGACTTATTCACAGTGAAGAGAGAAAAAGCAGAGTCCATCGATGACTACTTAATACGATTCAAAAATATGAGAAACAAGTGTTTCACTCCTATTCCTGAATTCAAAATAGTCAAGATGGCCATCAATAGTCTCAATTTCAATATTCAAAAGAAATTAGTAAATCAGTAATTTTTAGATTTGGCTCAGTTAGTTGATAAAGTACAGCAAATTGAAAAACTAAATAAAGAAAAAGAGGAACTAGAGTCAAGTAAAAGAAAACCTTTCTTTAACAAGAAAGTAAATTATGTTGACTATATGAGTAAAGAAGAGTTGAACAATGAATCTGCCTTTTACTGTAGAATTAAAAGATGGACCCTCATATGTGTGTCGATCTCTTAATCCAGCAAAAGACAAAACTCCTTTGTCAGAAGAAAGAAGTTATTCTTTTGATTTGACAAAAACTAAGTAAATATTTGACATGTTATTAAAAGACAAACAACTTGTACTCCCTGAAGGGAAGAGAATGTCCTATATTTCTGAAATTAGAAATAAAAAGTTTTGTAAATTTCATCAAATATTTAGGCACTATACTAATAGTTGTGTAGGTTTCAGGGACTTAATACAAAATGCTATTGAAGATGGTCTACAAAAGTTTGTAGAGAAGTCTCAAAGAAAAGTAGATTCTGATCCTTTCCAGTTCACAATGAATTTCACTGAAATAGAGAAAATGACTTTCTCAATCAACATTGCCTTTGTCGAGCCCATGGAAAAAGGATCAGTTCGAACTCAATATGTTCGAAACAAAAAGACCGATCTATCCAAAGGCAGGAGAAGACTTGTTGGATTTTTTGCTAAGGCAAAGAAAAGAAAAAGAGAATGTCGTCGTACACCCTCAATGTAGTGTCCTATTCAACACATCAGCTACTAAGGCTTTCTCCTCTTATAAAAAGAGTAGGGAGCGGGTTTACCAAGAAGAATTAAGGTAAGCCCAATTAAAGCAGGGAGGTAAGAGTAGAGACTCTTCTAGTGCGCTTGTCAAACAATAGATGCGCACTATCATCACATTCAATTAGAAACCCCAAGGAGTGTCAAATCGAACTAGAGTTCCTCCCTCTAATGTGTTAAATAATAAATAGGTACAGAATAATGTTCCAAATTATTTGAGAAATTATAATCTCAACGTTCCTAGAGGAGGTTTTGGAAATTGGGCTGGAAACTAAAAGAGAGGTGCTTCTCAATGAGGGGCATGCAGAAGAGGTGATAGTCAAGCCCAATCTCGACACGACTTCCAGGATAGAGCTCCCTTTATTCCAAGAGTTGTGGCTCAAGAACGGGGGACTTACGTCGACACAGAAGGTCCATATTCAGAGTTGATCAAAGAGGGCAAGTCGCCTCAAAAGCAAGAATAGAAGAAGGATAAAACATCCTTGATGATCAAAGGCCAAGAGTCAAAAGACGAGTCGAAAGAAACCTCGTTAACCAAGCCAGTTCCCAAGGAGAAAGAAGAGGAAGAAGCATCGACAGAAACGTTCGACTTTGGATTCGAGGATGACCTAGATGTGATGTTTGGAAAAGCTAATTTTTTATATGGGGCCACAGTGTCTGTTCTCCCTTTTGACTTCCAGGATAACCCTGAGGGGCCTTGGAATTGTCTCCAAGGAGATTGTGATGATGTTATTCCAAGAGACGAATACAGGTTCATTGAGAATGGATTAATTAAAGAAAGGTTATTCGAGAGACATAATGAAATCACCAAAAGTCATCTTGGACTTTTGCATATTAAAGCTAAGGTCAAAGGACATGTGATCAATCGTATCCTGGTTGATGGAAGAGCAGTGATTAATTTACTACCTAAAAGTATGCTTCCTTTGTTCCAAAAGACAGTTGAAGATCTGATAAAAACAAACTTGGCCGTCTCTGGATTCAATGGTAAGTCGCAACAACCTTGGGAATGATCCCACTTAAGGTCTAGGTAGGAAGTGTGAAACAACCAACAATTTTTATAATAATGCCTACCAAAGCAAGTTTTAACATGTTGTTTGGAAGAGATTGGATCCATGGAGTAGGGGCAATATCCTTGGCCCTACATCAGAAATTGGTGCTTTACGATGAGGATAGAAAGATTAAAGAGATCAAAGCTAATGACGGCCCTTGTTATGTTGAACAGATGAATGTCAGCTTCAAAGAATATCATACTAGTGTTCAACCACTTGATATTGATATGAGCACTTTTGACCTCACTCTCATCAAACGTTGCTATATTGGGGATATTGGGGTGAAGTTGGTCCCCAAGGTCAAGGAGAACTTGGCCACAAAATACACATAATGGATATATATATATATATATATATCGAGCCATTGAACTCGACTCTCAACCTACATGGCTGAGAAGAAGGAGTCCACAGGTGAACGTGCACTAGATTGTATATATGATCTCGATCCCTTAGAGTTTGAGAAGTCTGATTTGTTTTCATGAGATTTGCACAATAAAAAGGTTGAAGTACAAGATCCTCCTGATGGAGTTGACATTGGTGTAGAAGGTCAAATTACTTATGTAAGTAAGTGCTTAGACCTGTTTTCAAAGAAGAGCTAGTAAAGGTGTTGAAGAAATACCAAGATTATTTTGCGTGGCAATATGAGAAGATGCCTGGATTGGATAGATCTCTAGTCGACCATAAGCTTCCCATCCTTGAGAACTCTCGACCTATTAAGCAAGCTCTAAGACGTTTTGCCCCTGGAATCATGGTAAAATCAAAGAGGAGGTCGAACATCTGCTAAAAGCTGGATTTATTTGAACAGCCAGGTATGTCGAATGGATTTCTAATATTGTACCTGTAATTAAGAAAAATGGAAAACTAAGAGTGTGTATTAATTTCAAGGATATGAATAAAGCTGCCCCGAAAGAAAACTACCACATGCCGATCGTAGAAATATTGACCGACTCTGTGGCAGGAAGTGAACTTCTGAGCTTCATGGATGGATACTTGATGCATGAGCATCTTTAGTATTTTTTCTAGTTAAATCTCCAAATAAAGTTAATGATCTTGCTCTAAGTTTCATATGTGCTTTGTGTTATGTATTTTTGTAAGAAAATGATTGAAAAAGCACTAACAAAAGCAAAGAAGAAAGACAAGAAGGCAATGGTCATCCCTGAGACGCCATAAACTTGGGCGTGCCGCGCCAAGAACAAGAAAGCTCCAGGGACAACGGTGTGCCACGCCCAACCACTAACATACCACGCCTTCAACCATGCTCCTCCAGGGAACCATCCTCAAGCATGGCGTGCCATGCCCTCCACTTTGGTGTGCCATGCTCCAGGGATCCTTCACAAACCACTGGTGTTCCACACCATCTACATGCCATCCATACACCTTCGACCTTCATCATTGGCATGGCACGCTAGGCCAACATCTAGGGAGCCTCCATCAAGCTACCATGAGGGCGTGACACCCATCTACATGCTACTCACACACCTTCGATGGTGCCCAAGGCCAAGTCATTGGCGTGCCACGCCCTGCTCCCCTTCTACATGCCTTTGTGCCCCTCAAGCTCCAAAACAAGGGCGTGCCATGTCCAAACCACGATGTGGCACGTTGGGCCAAAGCCCAGAGACCTCAATGCTTTCCAATCTCCTTAAGTGGACGCCATTCTACACGCCAACTTCACCCAAGTCCAAGACTAATGTGCATGCCCCATGACTTTAATGCATAACAAGAATCGAAGACACCAAGCTTTAAGTTTTAATTACAAGGAAGATCATTAGTTAGTTAAGATTTTTTAGGAAATATTTGATTTGATTTTGTTTTGAATTAAAATATAGGTTTAGGTTAGATTATAAATAAGTCCAAAGAGTTTCTCGTCAAACACTTTATTTTTCTAATTTTGAATCCTTGTTTTTGCTTCTGTACTATGAGTCACTAATCTCCTCTCTTAAGGTTAGGAGCTCTATTGATTTTGATGGAATAATGTTATTGTTTTTCTACTTTTGATTAATGCATTGATATTTTTATTAGGAAGCAAGTTTTGTTCTTCATCTTAAGGGTTTGAATGTATGGGAAGATAATTCTAATCTAATTTGAATTCTGTTATTACCTTGGAAAAGTTGATTATCAGAATTAAGCTTAAAACTTCTTCTCATAATTCTTGGAGTTTTTAAAACTAGTTTTGATAAGTGACATAAAATTAACTAGGATTAATCCTTAAGAATTGTGTAGCTTTAAATCAGAAATTGTGCTTAACCTCTTATCATAACAAATTGATCAAGGAATTGACAGTTTATAAGATTAAGAGAAATTGATTCACCAAGGTATTGGGGTTTGATTAATTATGGTTTGTCATAAGATACATCTCTGCATGATCAAAGTGGATTGCAAGAAGTATTTTTTCTAAAGCTTAAATGTCTCCAAAGCCTTAACGTTTTTATTCATATTACTTTTCTACATCATTCATATCTGCTCTGTTTTAAATTCTCTGTTTTTGACACTTAACTTCCTCAAACATTTTTGTACTTTGTCTAATTAGAATAATCAATCAATCATTGCTTACTCGGTTCGTTAATCCTCGTTGGAATGATATCCACTCACCATGGTATCACTTGATATGATTCGGTGTACTTATCAAGTTGGTTTTGTGACCATTAATACTCAAGATATAATCAGATATTCATTTCCCAAGAAGGTATGTCGAAAATAGATTTTTGATGTCCAGGGGCTATTGGTACTTACAATGGTTTGTCATGCCCTTTGGTTTAAAGAATGTAGGAGTCACTTACCAAAGAACAATGAACTCTATTCACCACGATTTTATTGGTAAGTTTATGAAAATTTATATTGATGATGTTGTTGTGAAATTGGAATCAAAACAGTTTCATTTATATAATTTAGAAATGGATTTTAAGCGAATGACACATGATCGACTTAAGATGAATCAACCAAAATGTGCTTTAGGTGTATCTGATGAAAACTTCTTGGGATTTATTATGCAGAAAAAAGGGGTAACTGTCGACAATAACAAGTGCCAGGCTATTTTCGTTTAATCACCTTCCAAGAATAAGAAAGAACTTCAATCTTTCTTAGATAAAGTAAACTTTTTCTAACGTTTCATTTCAAATTTGTCTGGAAAAACAAAAATATTTACCCCTTTATAGAAATTAAAATAGGGAGAGGAGTTTAGATGGGAGGAGGAACAGCAAAAAGCTTTCGATCAGGTAAAGCAGTATTTGACTTCACTACCAATTTTGGCACCTGTCAGGCAAGAATCGACCACTAAAGTTGTATATAGCTACATCAGATACAACTTTAGGGAGCATGCTGGCCCAAGAAGATGAAGATGAGAATGAGGGAGTATTTTACTATTTAAGTCAAATGTTGACTGATGTGCAGTTGAAAAACTTTGCTTAGTCCTTTATTTCTCTTGTACTAAACTTAAAAGTTATCTAATTGAATAGAATGTTTATAT
Source organism: Arachis ipaensis (assembly GCF_000816755.2). NCBI lineage: Eukaryota > Viridiplantae > Streptophyta > Magnoliopsida > Fabales > Fabaceae > Arachis > Arachis ipaensis. Next base: position 32,791,318 of record NC_029789.2, read on the forward strand.
TGTCTCGAAATTTCATATTATTAAATACATGCTTTTTATCCAATATTAAGAGGACGAATTGGAAAGTGGTTGTTAGGCTTAATCGAATATTCTCTATTTTATGTCCTAGCCAAGGTTGTCAAAGAGAAAGTGATTGCTGACTTTCTAGCAGATCACCTTTGCGTTAATATTAATCAATAATCCATAGTTGGATACATAGAGCTCAAACCTTAGAGGTCATTTTTTGATGGATTGAAACATCAAAATAGGGTAAAAGTTAGAATAGTAATAATCACTCTTGACAACATATTGACAAAATTAGTAGTTCAACAACTGGCTAGAAACTATCGAGTTATTAGTCAAAATTTATCCAAGTATTTTATGGTAGCCATTCGTCTCTTAGCTGAATTCGACTCAGTTTCAATAAAGCATATATTTAGAGAGTCGAATCAAAAAGCTAATAAACTTACTCAAAAGACTTCTATTTATAAAATATCTTTCAAATTGATGAAAGAATTTAGTCAGATCAAGACTAATTTGACTCTTTTAGAAATAAGAGGGGTTTGTTGTGTGATTACTCTTGATCCAAGTGATTGGAGATACAAGATCTTTGATTTTCTCAAAAATTCTAATCAAAGAACAGATCAAAAAACTAAATATCAAGCTTTGAGCTTTGTATTAGTTGGTGGAGATTTGTTCAAGAAAAATTTTAATGGTTCTTTGGTCCAATGTATAAGTGAGCAAGATGCTTACTTGGCAATGGTTGACGTGCATAAGGGTATTTGTGGAGCTCATCAATCAGGTCAAAAGATGCATTGGATCCTATGTCGACAAGAATTGTGTTAGTATTTAATGATGAAGGATTGTATTGAGTTTGCTCGACTTTGGGATCAATGCCAAAGGTATCCACCAATCCAAAGAGTCCCTGCCTCAGAGTTACATGCTATAATCAAGTCTTGGTCATTTAGAGGATGGGCTCTCAACCTAATAGGAATGATTTATTCTCCTTCGACTAAGGGGCATAAATTTATTTTGGTAGCAGTGGAGTATTTTACTAAATGGATAAAAGTTGTACCCATGAGAGAAGTTACTCAAGCAAAAATAATTGATTTCATTGAGGAGTCGATCATTTATAAATTTGGCATTCCCCAAACTTTGATCATGGACCAAGGAACTGTGTTTATTGGTCGACAAATAAGAGTTTGCCGAGTCGAGGGGAATGAACATTATACATTCGAGGTGTTCACCTAAACCCTAAACCCTAAATCCTAACAAGGTACTTATATACTTGGTTAAAAATCATATAGGGAGACAACCTCGAAATAGGCATAATACTTTGAGTCAAGTGTTATGGACATATAGGTGTTCACCTAAAAAAGCTACAAGTTCGATACCTTATGAGTTGGTATATGGCCATAAGGCAATTTTACCACTTGAAATAAATTTACAAATTATTAGAGTGGCGAAACAAAATGACTTGCCTGTCAAAAAATACTGGTCGAGTATGATGGATGAATTAGATGAACTAGATCAATCTTGACTAACTAATTTAAATATAATAATTTGACAGAAAGAATCTATAGCTAAGTCATACAATAGGAAAGTAAAGAATAAGCGATTTGCAGTCAACGAATTGGTTTCAAAATTAATCCTTCCCACTGAATAACTTAAAGAAAAATGGTCATTGGTAGAGGGAATCATGCCGATTCAGAATTTAAACAAAATGATTCCGTTGGTAGCATAGTCCAAACCAGCAATGTATCCTGTCAATCAAAGTTTGAATTAAAGAATGTCATAATTTAAAACCAATTTAATCTGAGAGTAGAATTCCGAGTCGTTCTTCCTAGGAACTAATGACCACTAGCGCACAACTTTGGTTGTGAAAATCGAGGGGGTTTTCTATAAGGAAGCAAACAATCAAGAAATAAAAGAACGATCAAAATTTCAATTAATAAACTAATAAAGGAATTAAAGAACTATCTATGTAATATGGACAAGTAATGCTTTAAAATGATGGAAATGTAGTTCAAAACAAAAATGGAACCGTTGACTTGGGATGAGTTAGGGAATACTTTCCTTATTGCAACCACAACTATGACAATTATGATAGATTAATCTCACTTAGTTAACCCTTAACATCGAAGAGCAAGTCAAGTGAGCATAGTTATTCTTAATCCACAAATCCTAACAAACTTACTAATTACCTTAGTAAAAAGCTAGCGTTAGTGGAAACAAGAACAATTAACAATCCATGAATCATCACTAAATGTCAGACATTACAATTCTAATATCCCATATGCTCATTTCTCCCAAGCCAAGGAATGGAATTTTACCTCATAATCAAAATTGACATTTTTACAAACACTTGGTGGGCATAATTATAAAACATGGCAAAATTAGGAAAATGGTAAACTATGAACTACAAATGATCAAAATCAACACTAGTAACTCAAACAAACATATAATAACCAAAAATCATCAAGTTCATCAACTAGAATTCAAAGATGCAAAAATATGTATATATTAACAAAATGTATTTAACTATAAGAAAGTGTAGCTCAAGTGTAGTAATTAAAGAGAAAATTAAGAGATACTTATAATGGTGGCAAGAAAAAATCTAAGATCAAAAATAGAAATAGCACTTTGCAAGATAAACCCTAATGCAAACCCTAGGAAAGTTGAGAGAAAACTAAGAGGAAAAAAACTAAAACTTAAAGCCTCCGAAAACTATCTAGTACTACTAATGACATGCTATGTTTCCTCTAGTGTTGACCCCTCCATATGAGCTCTAGGCCATCATATTTAGGCCTCCAAAGCCTTCAGTTTGTTAGCCACGTGACTTTTTAATGAAGTCACCCGTTGGTACTTGTGTGTACACACAAGTGGCTGTGCGCACGCACACTTCGAAATGCTTTTCTCCTTTGTTTCTTCATGTTTCCTCCTACTTGCATGCTCCTCTTCCCTTCTAATCAAGCCATTCCTATCTATTTCCCCTGAAATCACTTATCAAAGACATCAAGGTATCGAATGGGATGTAAATAGAATAAAAATTGATTAATTTAAGCACAAAAGAGCATATGTTCACACTTAGGCACAATTCAAGAAGAAAACACAAAAGTATGCTATTTAAGGGAATAAATGTGGATTTATATGATAAAATCCACTCAATTTCAACCAAAATTTATCATCAAATGTGGACTTATCAATTTTTCCACACTTAAACACTAGTATGTCCTCATGCTAATCACAATCAAATGAGAAAAGTGAAAGGGCAAACAACTTATTCAATGTACTAACTACATGCATGCAACTATCCTAAATATTACCTACTCATATCTACTCTAAGGTCTCTACCAAAATTTGGCAACAAACAATGGAATTCCAATCAATCCAAAGCAAGTCTTATGGCTCAGACAAGGCATCAATGCAATATGATCAATGTCCAAAAATTTGAATTGAAATTTTCAAAAACTAACAAGCAACTCGCAAGAAGATACAATATAAAAGATGAAAACATATAATTGAGCGATCGAACCCCTTACTGGATGTGTATACACTCTAATTGCTCAATGTTTAGGGCTTAATCACTCAATTCTCCTTTAATCATATTTTTTTCTAGAATTTGCTAGTCATCTAAAAATCAACACACACTTGATGCATGAATACTGTAACACCCTAATATTCAAATCCTTATGCTCAAGTCATAAGTCAATGATACTACGGTGGTACGACTCTCAAAGTGGATTTTTAATACGTAATTATAGATAAAATTGAAGGGAGTATTAATCGAGAAGCCTGAAAGGAGTAAAAATAAATTGGCGAAGTCGTATCACTCACGCATCGACAACTATAAGATAAAGCGTGAACTAAGACGATATAAAGATAAAGGCATAAAGGAGAGTAAGAGAAGGATAGCATATAGATATATATAACATGAGTAGATAGCCACTAGTCGCGACCCGCAAAGTTTAGGTCGGCTAGGGTACAGTATAACAGTAGTTGACAATAGTATCTCCTAATCTCTCCCAAAGAAACATAAGAGCCTCTATAGGCAAGTCCAAAAGAGTTCAATACATAATATAAGTTTTTCAAAATAAAGGTGGAGATATTCTAAGCAAATTATAAAGTAGAGAATATAAAGATCTTCGCCATCTCTCATATGTACCACAACTCACTTATGAGCACCTGGACCTGTATTTGAAAAAAAGACATATATACGGAATAAGAACCCCCGACCCATGGATTCCCAGTACGGTAAAAGTGCCAAATAAATACAATGCATTGTAATAAAAACTCACTAAGCATCCTAAACTTCTTTTCACCAAACATTCACCTATGTTCTCACCAATCCATAAATAGACAACTGTCATAAGGGATGCTAGAGCTGATTTATCTTTCTCATGCTTCTCAATGCCTAACTCTCTAACAAACCAGGATCAGAATTATAAACAAAGCCATCCCCAACAATCCTGTCTCGGCAATATCATATCAATACTTCATATTCTCACCTGGAGTAAGTGAAATCACTTCACTGCGTCTACCCAAGGAGCTCAACTTATCTCATTATCAACCTAGAGCAGTGAAATCACTTCACTGCATCCACCCAGGGAACTCAATTTATCTCTTTCAATAATCATCATTTCAAATTAATCATATCATTATTTTGTCTCAACAAGATCAGCCTTCAGCGTCAACCGACACCAGCATGAGGGACCTCTCAGTTGTACAAACACAAACAATGTAGACAAGTAATACACAATTAAGGTACAAGTTGAACAGATAGCATATAGTCAGGTAACATAGCATATATGATATAGCAATCCAAAACAAATAGGCAAACCCAAACAATTCAAATATATGCAAATGATGTATGCCTGCCCTATGGCGGATGAGTCTTATCTGTCGGTTATAAAGCCAACCCGACAAGTCCTGGTAGCTAACTCTTCATACCCTGGACCGAGCTATAAGGTCCAGGTCAGACGAAGACGAAAACGACTGACCTCTTTTAAAGGTTGGCTCGTTACCGACCTCTTCCGAAAGAGGCCGGCCAAATCGCTGTAAAGGCCCAAGTATGCCCAAACAAAGGACGCAGCTCACTCTAAAGGCGGTTGGCCAGAAAGATAGGGTGACTTCGCTCAAAGATAAAGATAAGATAACTAACTTATCTCAAAGAAGGTTACTCAACACTACTATAAATACACTGGAGCACCCAGGTATAACTCATACTCTGATTCTACACAAAAAAACCTGCCTAAAGCGCATGCTAACTTAAGCATCGGAGTCTCTTGCAGGTACCACCACCCTCCAGTGATCAAGGATCAGCAGCACCACCAGATCCAACAAATCGAACACAACCGCTCTGACCCCATCAGAAGGTCTCATCTGAGATCGACCTCTGGTTTCAGGTAACCCTCGAAACATTGGTGCCATTGCTGGGGAACCTGGAAGTCATTCCATCATCATGGCGGAGAACCTTGACAACGATCACAACTCCAGTTTAGAAGAAAGAATGCCACTTAAAAACACAGATGCCATATCAAAGGATACACCTTAACCCAAGGGGGACAAGCAATCTCTAGACACAGAAATTTTAAATGTCCTCCATGAACAGCAGGATCGCCTCAAACAGCTCGAGCAAGAGGCCGAGCATCAGCGGGATGCTGAAAGAGACCTCCGGAGAGAAACAAGATGGCGTCGAGAGCTAGAGGACAAGCTTCTAAAGCTCGAGGCCGACCTCAAAACCAAAACCACTCGATCCAGTCATGAAGATAGCCCCTACAAGGACCAAGACCCATTCACTAAAGAGATCATGAAAGCTAAAGTCCCAAAGGACTTCAAAGCTCCTGATATGACCCCATACGACGATACGTCTGATCCAGGCCATCATCTCAGTAATTTCAGAAGCAGGATGTATCTCACAGACGCCTCGAACGTAATTCGATGTAAAGCTTTCCCGACAACTATAACTAAAATGGCAAAAAAGTGGTTTGACAATTTGCCTCCAAGATCAATCACAAGTTTTGACGACCTGTCCAAAAAGTTCCTCGCTAGGTTTTCCATCCAGAAGGATAAAGCCAAGCACGCTCCAAGCTTGCTGGGAATTAAACAGGGAGATCGAGAAAACCTTCGCAGCTACATGAAAAGATTCAACAAAGTATGCCTTAACATACAAAGTCTTCCAACAGAAGCGGCCATAAGAGAAGGACCTTTTAGCTACTCAATATCCAAGAAACACCCAACATCTCTAAACGAGGTTCAAGAAAGGGCGGAAAAATATATCAATATGGAGGAGAACTCCCGATTAGGAGATAGCTCAAAAATCGGATTCTCCTACCCACCACGGGACAAGGATGAAAAATCCAGGAAGAAAGAAGACCAACCCACTGAGAAACCTAGAAAATACCACAACTACACCCCTCTTCGGGTATCTCTTGTGGATGTCTACCGAGAGATACGCAACACTGAGAAGATCCCACCGCCTCGCCTGATTAAACACAAAAGAGGAGGAAGTTGGACAGAGTACTGCGAATACCACCAAATCTACGGATATTCTACCAACGAGTGCTTCGACCTAAAGAATGTCATAGAAAAATTGGCACAAGAAGGGCGACTAGATCGATTCTTAGCCAATAAAGCGGATGAACCGAGAAAGAGAAGAAGGAATGAAGAGGTCGGACGAGTTGAACGTCCACCTCACACCCCCGAGAGACATGTTCATATGATAAATGGAGGATTCGCAGGAGGAGGGATCTTTAAATCATCTTGCAAAAGACACCTTAAAGAGGTATATCCTGTCGGAGAAGGGGACAGGTCTCCCGACCTCCCCATTATTACCTTTACCCAAGAGGACGCCACCGGCATCAAACTCGCCCACGCTAATCTCCACCGAACGTTGGTAGACCAAGGGAGCTCCACAGATATCTTGTTCAAATCCGCCTTCGACAAGCTCGGCCTGCAGGAAAAAGAGCTCAGAGCATATCCGAATAGCTTGTTCGGATTTGAAGACACCCTAATTCAACCACTCGGGTACATCCCACTCCACACAACCTTTGGAAAGGGAGATCGGTCTAGGACGCTAAGCATAGACTACATCGTAGTTGACGTGAGCTCAGCCTGCAACGCCCTAATAGGTCGGACAATGCTAAACCAGCTCGCCGCCGTGGTCTTCACTCCACATCTGTGCATGAAGTTCCCAACTCCATAAGGGATCGCCACGATAAAAGGAGAACAAAAGCTTGCGCGACACTATTACAATGAAATTCTGAACTTTAAAGGCAACCCCAGAGGAGAGGAAGTCAACACCATTGAACTCAGGGGAGTTCGAGTTCGCGAAGAACTTCGTCCACAACCTAAAGGTGAGACCGAAGAAGTCTAGATCGGGGATGCCCGGGATAAAATAACAAATATAGGGGCAACCTTACAAGGAGACCTAAAAGAGCTACTAATACAGTTCTTAAAAGATAACTCCGACCTCTTCGCATGGAAGGCCGCAGACATGCTTGGCATTGATCCCAAGCTAATGTGCCATAAGCTGGCAGTATATCCAGGATCTCGGCCAATACAACAGAAGCGTAGGAAGCTTGGCCCAGAAAGGTCCAAAGCTGTGGAGGAGCAGGTACAGGCTTTACTAGAAGCAGGGTTCATAAGGGAGGTTAAATACCCATTGTGGCTGGCCAACGTCGTCTTGGTAAAAAAGTCAAATGGAAAGTGGCGGATGTGTATTGATTACACCGACCTCAATAAAGCCTGCCCAAAAGATCCTTACCCGCTCCCAAATATAGACACTCTAGTGGATGCCTCTTCTGGATACAAATACCTCTCCTTCATGGATGCTTATTCAGGATACAACCAAATTCCAATGTATCTACCTGACTAAGAAAAGACCTCGTTCTTAACCCCAAGAGCTAATTACTGCTATATAGTCATGCCTTTCGGACTCAAAAATGTAGGGGCTACATATCAAAGATTGATGAACAAGGTTTTCGCTGATCACATCGGAAAGCTAATGGAGGTTTATGTAGATGACATGCTGGTAAAAACACAAAGTGGGGAATCGTTGTTATCCGACCTCACTAAAGTGTTTGACACCATAAGAAAGCATGGGATGCGACTTAACCCCTCAAAGTGCACCTTCGCGGTAGAAGCTGGCAAATTCTTGGGCTTCATGCTCACCCAGAGAGGAATTGAGGCGAACCTAGACAAATACCAGGCTATACTCAACATGAAAAGTCTGACCTGCGTCAAAGAGGTACAACATCTCAACGGAAGACTGGCAGCCTTATCCAGATTCTTAGCTGGATTAGCTTTACAATCTCTCCACTTCTATGGAATATTAAGGAAGGGAAAAAGGTTCGAATGGACCCCATAGTGTGAACAAGCCTTCCAAGATTTCAAGAAATTTTTGGGACAACCACCCATCCTTACCCGACCACGGAAAGGCAAGGAACTCGTATTATATCTCGCCGTAGGAAGTCGGGCAATAGCTTCAGTGCTAGTTAGAGAAGACAAAAGTGGGCAACAACCCATTTACTTCATCAGTAAGGCTCTACAAGTGGATGAACTAAACTATCAAAAGATAGAGAAGTTAGCCTATTCCCTCATACTCACTTCTCGACGACTCCGTCCATACTTTCAGGCTCACACAATCAGAATACGAAACAACCAGCCTATTAAAGGCATCTTACAGAAAACAGATCTAACTGGAAGAATCCTACAATGGACAGTCGAGTTGTCCGAATTCGACCTCAAATATGAAGCTCGGACAGTTATTAAATCACAGTATCTGGCCGACTTCATCGCAGATTACACTGACACCCCGGCTACCCCCATAGAATGGAATCTATATGTAGATGGCTCCTCAAACAAAACCGGGAGTGGCGCAGGCGTAATTATAGAGAGTGACCAGGGGACCCAAATTGAGCTCTCCTTAAAGTTTGAGTTCCTCGTCTCAAATAACTAAGCTGAATACGAGGCACTACTGGCTGGTTTAAGGCTGGCTAAAGAGGTAAGAGTTCAAAAGCTTACCGTCTTCAGTGATTCACAAGTAGTCACCTCACAAATAGAAGGGAGCTACCAAGCTAAGGATCCCACAATGAAAAAATACCTGGACAAAACCAGAGAATAGCTCGGACAATTCGAGGGATATGAGGTCCGACATATACCTCGGAAATAGAATGCCCAAGCTGGTGCACTTTCAAAACTAGCCAGCACCAAACCAGGGGGCAATAATAGAAGCCTCATCCAAGAAACACTACAAAGTCCATCAATCTCGGAGGAAGAAAAGGTCCTAATTATATCAAGTCAGGATCAAGGATGGATGACTCCCATAATCAACTATCTCAAGTCTGAAACACTCTCCACATATAAAATGGAGGCAAAAAGGTTAGTACGGGAAGCACAGTACTACACTATAATCAACAATGTCTTATATAAAAGAGGGATCTCCACACCCCTCCTAAAATGCATCCCGACCTCCGCAACAAGGGAAGTCTTGGAGGAAGTTCACAGCGGCATGTGCGGTAACCATCTTGGGACATGGGCTCTTTCTAAAAAGGTACTTCGAGCTGGGTTTTTCTGGCCGACCTTGCAAAAGGAAGCGATAGAGTTCATCAAGACGTGCCCACCATGGCAGAAGCACACTAACTTCCATATAGCTCCAGCTGAGGAGCTTATCTGCGTTACTTCGCCCTGGCCATTTGCAAAGTGGGTGCTCGACCTCCTTGGATGCTTCCCCCAGGGGTCAGGACAAGTCAAATTCCTCATTGTAGGTATAGACTATTTCACAAAATGGATTAAGGCAGAGCCGTTAGCTATGGCCACCGCCCAAAGAAGTCAGAAATTTCTATACAGAAATATTATCACAAGGTTTGGGATTCCATACTCCATCACTATAGATAATGGTACTCAATTCACCGACACGGGTTTCAGAAATTTAGTAGCTGACCTAAAAATAAAGCACCAATTCACCTCCGTAGAGCACCCACAGGCTAACGGACAGGCAGAAGCCACCAACAAGGTCATATTGGCAGGGTTAAAATGGAGACTACAAGATGCAAAGGGAGCTTGGGCTGAAGAGCTCCCACAAGTCCTATGGGGATATTAGACAACACCACACTCCACCACAGGAGAATCACCATTTCGGCTTGCTTACGGAATGGAGGCAATGATCCCTGTAGAGGTAGAAGATGAATCTCCTAGAGTGATCCTCTACAACGAAGAAACCAACTCCCAAACTCAAAGGAAAGAGCTCGACCTACTTCCAGAAGTCCGAGAAACAGCTCGGATTAGAGAGGAAGCACTAAAGCGTCGAATGGCCATAAGGTATAATCAGAAGGTAGTCCAGCGAAGCTTCGCTACCAATGATCTCATCTTAATCCGAAATGATATCGGAGAAGGTCGATCAAGAGAAGCGAAGCTAGCAGCCAACTGGAAGGGACCATACCAAGTTGTAGAAGTACTAGGGAAAGGTTACTACAAGGTGTTCGACCTCGAAGGACGAGAGCTACCAAGGTCATGGCATGCCTGTAACCTAAGAAGGTACTATAGTTAGAAAATAGTAAAATATCTTAGGTCAAGACGCACTCTTTTTCCTAAAAAAGGTTTTTCAATGAGGCACCAGGCCGAGATCTAAAAGATTGCCCGACCTATAAGGGTAGGCACTAACATGTACACACTTTTATCCATATCTTCATTTTATTATCATTTGAATAAAGTTTTCAGATTCCGTAAAAATTTTCCTACCAAGACGCATTAATTTACGTTGAAAAGAAAAATTCATTGACCGATCATAAAGAGGTCGGCAAGGTGAAGCAAGAAAGCTTGGATTAATGCAAGGAGTTATAAAAAGTAACCCATATAAAGCGACCTGACGAGGTCTGACTAGAAATGGGATTACTAAACATAACTCGAGAAGGCCCGACAGAGAAGTCGGGCCAATATGAAAGGATCACTAAAAAGGGACAAAGACATCTTGCAAAAGAAAGGCCAAAAGTGCTTCGCTAAAAGGTATAAGTCTTGAAGAAAGACATTACTTAAAAAGTGGAGGCACAAATCAAAACGTTGCTAAAAAAGTCATCCAAACCAACTATAAAGAAAAGGTTCCCCGTTAGAACAATACCTAAAAGGTTGTTAGATTATGACTAAAAAGCCCGAACAAGTGAAGACAAATAGATCGGCACCCAAAAGGCGTAACCCAAAGGGACAAATACGACCTCAACAAAGGGAACAAATGAAATGCTCAGCTAAAAGGTGTAAGTCCTAATAAAGGATGTTACCTAAAAAGCAAAGGCACAAGTCGGAAGAAGGCTGAAAAATTCTTTCAACAAACTATAAAAGGTTCCACAAACGGAACAATACCTAAAAAGATTGTTGGAGTACGACTAAAAGCCTGGATAGCAAAAGCACACAGGTCGACGACAGCTCAAAGGTCCCAAAGGTTGAAAGGCCTAAAGCCGAAATACCTAAACTAAGGGCGTACGACACTCCTGAAAAAGGTGCTACTCAGAAGAGCACAATCTTAAAACAAGGCTAACGTCCAAACTAACTAAGAGGGGTGTTATACCTAAAGTTAGTTCGACTAAAAAGTCCGGACGGCCAGATATAGCAGATAAAAAGAGGATGTCAAGGCAGCCAAAAGTCATAGTCCAGGAGACTCAAGGTACCTCTAATCAAAGAAAGGCTACACAGATACAAACATATCAACATCAAATTCATCATTATGCACATAAAACATTAAAGACTCAAAGGCTGCCTAAAGGGCAGCCGAAGAGTTTAAAGTGTTGTTTTTAAAATAAAAAGTTACTAGGAAGCAACTAAGCATCAGAGGTCATCCACAAAAACTTATGAGTTCAACAAAAATCCATAGACAGGACTACACAAATACATAGCCAAAACAAAGGTATAAAAAGAAATCATAAAGGAGCCAAAGTTGCGTCAGCAGCTACATCTTTAGGGGAAGGAGGCATGGTCGCGAGCGGGGTGGCATTAACAACTCCATCCGACCCACCTAGAATCTCCACCTCGGGCTCTGGCTTAGGGGGGACCACCTCGGCAGAAGGAGTTGAAGAGGCTGAAGCTGCAAAAGCTTTGACTGGTGGCACAGGAGGAGGATCCTCATCTTCATCATCTAGGGCAGGCACGATCTTGCCATCCTCCACCACATTATCTAGACTGAATAAAGTGATGTCGAGCTCAGGGGCAAGAACCCGGACCTGGGCCTTCAAATTTTCATACGTATCGGTCACGCTGTCCACCATATGACCTTGGAGTTCAGCATAATCAACCTGGGTGGACTGAAGCCTCTCCCTAGTCTCCAACAGCTCGCCATATCTATGGGTGTAGCTTTCTTTCGAGTTCTTAGCCATCTCCTCGGCCAAGTTAGCCGATGCTTTAGCAGCAGTAGCCCGGGCCTTCTCCTTTTCAACATCAAGCTCCAACATCGCAACCTTAGCATCCAACTCATCCTTTAAACTCTTTACCTTATCAAATTCAGTCTTGGCTTCCTCCATAAAAGCCTTAGTAGCATGAACTAGAGACTCCCTGATAACCCGCGATAAAGCCACACCAACATTGGCAATTCGAATACTGTTACTTGCAACAAAATCGAGGTGATGGAGAATCGACACATCATCCAAGGGAATCCTTCCATGAGGAGCAATCAGTTCCGTGGCAAAAGCCACACCATCAAACTCTTTATTGTTCAGGTCATAAGTTCCCACAGTCTTTTGCTTCTTAGGAAGAGGACCAACAAAGGGAGGGAAAGAAGCAGCACCAGAGGTATCAATAGGAGGAACGGTAGAAGCTGTTCAAACTCCTGGGGTCGGGATGATCTTCCTCGGGCCCTGAGAGTCAGAAGTCGGTCTCTTCGGGGGCCCTTGGGAAGACCCTTCCCCCAATGTCTTTGCCGTCAAGTTCTGGGCAACCGTCGCCTTCTTGGCCCTCCAGAAGGCCTTTATAGAGTCCGAAGATTTAGCCATCTCTGAAAAGAAACCAGAAAAGATATTAGACAATTGGAAAGGGATAAATCGACAAACAATGGAAGAAAACTATCAGAAAGAAGTCGGATGCTACCTAGTTCAGCACGGAGGAGGGAAGGATCCTCTAGAAACTTCTTTGTATCCAAATAAGGAGGCTCCCCCCAATGCTCCTCTAAAACGTCCACAAAGGCTTGCTCTACCTCACTCAGACTCTTCCAAGGGTACTTGACCACTACTACATCTGTTTGCCACCATAAAGGAAAGGTGGGCTCATCATTCTCATCCAAGAAAAAATCACGAGCATCCTCAATAGCTCGGACTTTGAAATAGTAATTCTTAAAGTCCTGAAAGGACTCATCAAACATCGAAAACACCTTTTTCCCCTGAGGAGCTCGGAAGAAAATCCAAGAGGCCTTCTTCTTGGCCACCCCAGGCTTGGTCAATAGAAACATGTAAAAGAAGAGAGATAGGGTAGGTTGAATACCCAACTCTTGACACAACAACTGAAAGATCTTTATAAAACCCCAAGAGTGCAGATGAAGTTGAGAAGGGACCACATTACAGGTCCATAAGAGGTCGGTCTCAAAAGAAGTAAAAGGGATCGTGATATTCAGCTGACTAAAGAAATAGTCATAAGCATAGAAGAAGAGGTGTTCTCCCTGAGTTAAGGGAGGGAAGCTAACCCTCTCCTCAGGGTTGGACGACAATAGTTCATAGTTCTTTTCACCATCCCTATTGCTACAGATCCTATGGAACCTCCTAAGTCTCTCACAGTATTCTGGATCGGCCACGGTAACACACATCAGGACTATAGAGTCTAGCCAGTCGGCCTTGCCAGTGGGGACCTTGGTAGACATCTCAACAATATTTTTTCGAGAAGACATACAGCAAACTACACCTACAGCAAAGGAAGATAACAAGGGGTCACTACCAAACAACTCAGATAGAATCGGAAAGAGAAGGAACAACCAAAAGACAAAGAGGTAGGGTAACAAAAAGGGCACCCCAGGGTCTACGAAAACAAGAAATTATCAGCAAAACCCAAGGACACCCTTTGGAGGCAACAGTACGAAAGCACAGAAACAACGCAAAAAATCAAAACCCTACAACTTTCAGACAAAAGCAAACTATCGAAGATAGCAACAGAGACCTAAAAGCGCGCATATTTTCTTAAAACAGAGTAGCACGGATAAAGAAAATCACAACTTTGATCAAGAACAAGGACGCAATCTTTCCATAAAGGTTTAAACTTTTCAACACAAACTCAATAAAGATCAAGACTTTGCGCGTGCAGACAAGCATGCAACTATAAAAGCATACATAAAGATAACTATTAAAAGAATAGATATGAAGTAAAGCACCAACCTATGAAAGAAGACGAACGAGCTAGCAGCAAGCCACGAACAATCCCCACTAAAAGATGGAAGCTCCAAAAACCCAAGAAACGAACAATCTTGGAGTGCTGGGGCAAGCAGAAGATGAACAAGAGGAAATTTTCTCTCACTAAGCAAAAGAGAAACTGAAGACGAAGTCTAAACCTTCTTTTCAATTTCAAATTAAGCGGGGAATGAATCGGCAAAGGGAATTAAAAGCCCTATGAAGAGGCTTTTAAGACGCTCGTTTCTGGGAAGTGACGCCGTATTTAAAGCGTCTCGCGTTTCAAAATCATTAAAGATGCGAAGACTTGCCCTAGAAAGGGATGAACCGAATATGACTAAGAGAATGCTTGAACACGACTTCTCTAAAAAAGAGGTCGAAGCTCAAAAAGTGAGCACGACCTCATGGAAAGATCGAAGCTAAAGTAGGGGAACTGTTCACACCCTGGACCGAGCTATAAGGTCCAGGTCAGACGAAGACGAAAACGACCGACCTCTTTTAAAGGTTGGCTCGTTACCGACCTCTTCCGAAAGATGTCGGCCAAATCGCCGTAAAGGCCCAAGTAGGCCCAAACAAAGGATGCAGCCCACTCTAAAGGCGGCTGGCCAGAAAGATAGGGTGACTTCGCTCAAAGATAAAGATAAGATAACTAACTTATCTCAAAGAAGGTCACTCAACACTACCATAAATACACTGGAGCACCCAGGTATAACTCATACTCTGATTCTACACAAAAAACCTACCTAAAGCACGTGCTAACTTAAGTATCGGAGTCTCTTGCAGGAACCACCACCCTTCGGTGATCAAGGATCAGCAGCACCACCAAATCCAGCAAGTCAGACACAACCGCTCCGACCCCATCAGAAGGTCTCATCCGAGATCGACCTCCGGTTTCAGGTAACCCTCAGAACACTAACCATTGGACTGTCCCTCTGTCGTGCATCCCCAACTCGAGTTATTCAAAATCATAATCATAATTCACATCGAACACCCTCACTGGTGTATATTCATGGGGGCGAGCTCATCCGGAACTTTCATAGTGTCCGGCCATACTTACGACATAGGGTCAGCAGAGTATCGAGCCTCAACCTGGAGCACATGGTGGCTAGCCATTGCCTCTACCCAGGGAGATCCAAAACTCAGATAATTTCACAAATCTCAAATCAACCTCAACTGGGAGCAAGTGGGGGCTAACCACTGCATCTACCCAGGCAGGTATATCTCACCACATCCCGGAGCAAGTGGGACGAAACCACAACCCTTGTGTCTACCCAGGGAGCCTCTATACTAACCAACCTGGAGTAAGTGGGGCGCAACTACAACCCTTGCATCTACCCAGGAGGTACGTTCTCATATGCCCAGGAGGAACCAAGGAGGGGATCCTAACCTCCCACCATCTCGCTGGGGGCAATTTTACAATACCAGGAGGAATAAAGAAGGGGATCATCGCCTTGCTCCATCTCACTGGGGTTGCACTTTCGAGAAAGAGAGCTTAAAATAAAACAATCATTCAAAGCCATATTTTCATTTTCAGCCATAAATCAATATTTATCATAGCCATCCAGCTCATAACATAACCCATAACCAGCCAACAATCATTATTAAATACAGCTCTTTGGCTCATGGTATACACCGCACTTCCATCACACCCTCAATAACTCATACAACCATCATTACTCATCATTCATCATTGATTCTCACTTTACTTCATCCCCAAGTTATCACATGTCCTAGCTTCTTTTTATTACTAGGCATACTATAAAGACTTAGGACTTAAAGGGTGAGAATGGAGCCTTAAGGGTCTGAAATTCAGCTTTAACAACTCAAAATCAACTCTTGCTAAAAACAGGGTCACGCGTGCGCGTCGCCCACGCACAAGCGTGGAAATCAGAAAAACAAAGGGACACGTGCGCATTGCCCACGTGTACGCATAGGAATCAGAAAAGCAGAGCGACGCGTACTCATGGATGCGTTTTGTGCCCCTCGCACAAAACCAACACAGTACCCACGCAACTCTCGGGATTTTCTATGGGGCATTCGCATCAGCGCAGCGACGCGTACGCTTCGGCCAGGCACACGCGTGGGTGAGTGAAGATCGAGACTGACACGTGCGCATCGGCCACGCATGCGCGTCGGCCACGCGTGCGCGTGGAAGCACGATATCCCAAAAATTTTACTAAGTTAAAAGAAGCTACAGAATTACATTTTCAAACCCCAAACTTCCAACACACATAACGTCGTCTACAAAATTCTTTTTTCAACCATTTCTGAACTGTTGGAAAGATCGTTGAATAAAATTTCATAAGAATCCAATTTTGAAGAATTCCAAACTCCGTGGACCAAGCTACGGACCGCCAAAGTTGCCCAGAAATCAGTTTTTACCCAAAACTAGAAATCACCAATTTTTCCAATGTTTCCAAGCCAAATTCATTTTCACTCATCCAAATGACCACAACCCAATTACATTCACATAATTACACTCAACCAAAACCAAACCTACCTCATCTACACATTTCACCCAAAACTACCAAATTCTACACTTCAATTCCTCAAACCTTATTATTCAATAACCAAATATCCACACATTCAATGTCTAAAATCCATCCAATATCTTATATCATCACATAATACACATATCAACTTACCTTCCTTACTTCTTTCTGGCCTCCGGCCCGAAATTCACGGCTTCCAGCCCAAATTCACAATTTAAATGCATATTAGTACCAACCAATTACACAATCCAAACTTAATCCTAGGGGCATCTTGCCTAGGATTTCTCATCACACCACACAGTACTTAAATGAAATTTAAACCGTACCTCTTGTAGCCAAACCAATTGAGTCTCTTCTTTGGAAGTCTCCACCAACCTTAGTTCCAAGCCTTACCAAGGCCCCACAAGCAATGTCAATCTTCCAATTGTGCACCAAAATCACTCAATACTCTAACATAATCAATTTCACATATATACATCAACCTAGGATTCATGAAAATGATATATCACAAGGATTGGAGGGTTCCTTACCTTAACCCATGAAACTTGATGATGAATATCACCAATGGCTCATACTAGAGTACTCTTAAACAACCAAAATCACAAGATTTTCTCAAAACCCAAACCAAATTCAAAATATAAGAGAAAAATCGAAACAGGGCAGAGGACAGTTAGATACTCACCACAAAACTTAGATAGACTCGAAGAGGAGGAGAAGAGCAATGCGTGGCCGCAAACGGCTCGTCAATCGGAGTTCCGAAGAGAAAGTTATGGTGATTTGAAAATCGAAGAGAGTTAGGTTCCTCTCTTCTCACCTCTCTCTTTTCATTTCAGCAACAAACACACCAAATGAGGGTTATGGTGGCTGAATGGCTTTACGTTAAGGCTTATATATGCTGGGCTTGGGGTCCACTTGGGCCCAATTCACTTGGTTTAGTCCGTTGGCTCAATTTTGGGCCAAAACCTTTAAGATTAGCGCTCTAAATCGCACTTTAAATATTTCTACCTTCCCTAATTAAAACTCCTAATTTCTTAACCTCATTTACTTATAGTCAATTTTCTCAGCTGCAGTACCAGATAGATCTCAGCCGGTACTGCCGATCAAAATTCCAATGCGCATTTTTACGCAGAAAACTATGTTTTTCGACTCAGAAAAATTCACTGAATCCAAATATCATATTTAAATTATTAAATTCCGAGTGCTAAATTTTCTAACCATATTCGCTCATATCTAATTTATTATTTAATTAATTACGGTTAGACCGGGTTTTATAAATACAAATATCATGAGGTCTTTGGAGGGTTTTTATCTCATTTCTCACATTCGCTCATGCATTTTGCTTTCTAATTCTCATACAGATGCATTCTTTATTTTGTAATACTATTATTATCATCATTTTTCATCTTTTTTTTTCAAGAAAAGGGAATGCATATGATTTACTTTATGCATGCATGAGTATTTACCCATTTTCCAAATTTTTCCATAATTACCCAAAATAAACATGTTACCAATGTTTCCAAAAATTTCCCCCACACTTGGTTAACACACTCTACTTCAACCCACGTTAATCAAAGATACAATTCATGGACATTAATAGTTTTTCACTTAGGGAGAATGATGTGTTTTAATTTAGAACAAAAGGAGATTTAAAAGGCTCAAAAGTGGGTTACAAAGATAAATATAAGGGTTGGTTATATGGGTTAGTGACTTTAATTTAAAAAATAGCCTCAATCATACTAAATGCATTTAAAACATCAAATATAGGATATAAAGATTCAAGCAAATCCAATATCACAATCATAAAGGAGTATAGCACACAAGAACAAAATTTGTGGTTGAAAATGTGCAACCATCCATTAAAGCTCAAATCTCACTAGGTGTTTTGTTCTAGCTCTTTTCTATGTTCCATAAGAAGAATACTTCAAGCAAGTTGAAATTTAAGTTTCAAATCTAATCAATGAAACGCTCTAAGAGAGGTTTCCTGAAAATTTCTTGTTGTTTTTACCAAACTTATTTCCTATACCATGCAACATGCAAATGCAAATATTTACTACCATAGAACTATAAGCAACTAAGATATATACAAGCAAACTAAGCAAAGTGCAATAAAATAGAATTTCAACAAATATTCCCAAGAAACAAAATTACAAAAAAACACTAGAACGTATTGCAAAGTGTTTAGAAAGAGAATTTACTCCCCAAAGTTGCAGATCCTCCCCGACACTTAATCAATGCACGGTCCTCCGTGCATGCGCATAATCCGGGAGGGAGAGAACTAGGAGACTCCACCTTCAGCTGGTGGGCACTGGGGTTTGGATTAATCGTCTCCACCATCATCCTCCACAACCGGCTCAGGTGAGGCTGCTGGAATTGGGCCAGTATCTCTTCCTTCTAGTCTTGCCGCCACCCAGTCAAAATGCTTGTGATCAAGGAGCTCAATGTGGCGTATATCATGCAACAAGTCCTGGACCATGTCTTGAAGAGGCCGGATAAAAGGTGTTGGTGTTGATGAAGTTGGTGGTCTTGATGATGATGGCTCAGGCGCTTTCCTCTTAGAGGGTGTCTTCTTTGTGGACCCATCTAAATCTCCAAATGGAATGAATTGGTTACCAATTGGAACATGATGTCTGTAGATCGCCTCTCTACCCCCGCTAGTTTAGCAAATCTCATCATAAGCGATGGAAAGGGAATGTTAAATTTTCTTCATTGGATCACCTTCCACATCGATGTGCGAATCAGGGGCAAGACAGTTATCTTCTTGCTTTCCAAAATAGCCCAAAGCAATACAGCAATTTTAATTCGAATATGGGTAGTATGGGTGCTGGGAAGTATGTAATCGACCACTATTTGTTGCCAAATACATGCCTTGACGGTCAAATCGGAATAAGCAATGCTGACGGGAATAGCTTTTTTTCCTTTGCTATATTTCCAGGATACACCGGGATGGCCAATTTTCTTCAGAATTGGAGCTAAGGGTATCCTCCCCTTAAGCACATCCACTTTGATTCTTGGGTATGCATCCTTAGTATTAAAGAGAAAGAAGTTGAATATTTTCAAAAAAGAAGATGAGAGAGAGAGGTAAGAAGATTTTGAAAAAGAGGAAAGAGAAATAAGAATTAAAGAGACACTAAACTTTTAAAATTAAAATAAGATAAAACAAATAACTAACTAAAAGGATTTGGAGATAAAGAAAAGAAAGATTTGAAAACAAAATAGAAGATTTGATTTTCAAAAATTTTTTTAAATTTAAAAAGAAAGAGACAGTCAAAGATCTAAAATTTAAATTTGGAAAGAAAAAGTCAAACAAAATAAGATAAGAATTTAAAAATTTAAAATAGAAGATTTGTTTTTGGAAAGTTTTGAAATTTAAAAAGAGAAAGTCAAAGAAAGATTTTGAAATTCAAAATTTGAAAAAGTTAAGAGAGAGAGAAAAACAATATAAGATAAGATTTTAAAAATTTAAAGATTTTAAAATTTTAAAAGAAAGAAAAACTAACAAGATACTAAAATTTAAAATTTAATTTAAAAGGAAGATAAGATAAAATTTTGAAAATCAAAGAAAGAAAAGATAAGATAAAGATTTGAAATAGAAGATAAACAAGAAATTTAAACAAGAACAAAAAGACAACTAAGAAGACACCAAACTTAAAATTTTAATATCAAATAAAATAAATTTTTGAAAAAAAATTGAAAAGGAAAAACACTACAAGACACCCAACTTAAAAATTTTGAAATCAAAGATATTAATTTTTGAAAAATTAGAAAGGAAAAACACTAAAAGACACCAAACTTAAAAAATTTGAAATCAAACAGAGAAGAACATAAAGAAAATTTCGAACACTAAGAAAGAAAAACAAAGGATAATTTTCAAAAAGACTCGAGAAAAGAAATGAAAACCAAAGGGACTGATGATCGAACTTTTGTTGATATAGAATTTCCTCAATTGAATGAATTCTCGTTGTAAAGTATAGTTCTACACCAACAAACAATCCTCCCAATA
>NC_029789.2:32812245-32820558 GCF_000816755.2 Arachis ipaensis
TAAGATAAAGAATAAAGATTTATAGACAAGATAACAAGAAAAACAAGATTACAAGTCAAGACACCAAACTTAAAATTTTGAATTAAAATAAAAAAATTAAAAATTAAAAGAAAAGAACAACACTAGATGAAAACCAAACTTAAAAATTTTGAAATCAAAGATATTAATTTTTGAAAAATTAGAAAGGAAAAACACTAAAAGACACCAAACTTAAAAAATTTGAAATCAAACAGAGAAGAACATAAAGAAAATTTCGAACACTAAGAAAGAAAAACAAAGGATAATTTTCAAAAAGACTCGAGAAAAGAAATGAAAACCAAAGGGACTGATGATCGAACTTTTGTTGATATAGAATTTCCTCAATTGAATGAATTCTCGTTGTAAAGTATAGTTCTACACCAACAAACAATCCTCCCAATAAAAAATTTGGTTGTCACAATTAACAAACCCCAAATAAGAATTAACCGGAGTATTTAGACTCCGGGTCGTCTCACAAGGAATTGCAATGAAGTACTCAATTATTGGCTATGAAGGGTCAAGGGGGTTTTTGGTTGATAAGAGGGGCAAGAAATTAAATGACAAGAAAAGTAAAGAGAGTAATTAAAGAAAGCAATTAATAAAGAGAGACATTCATGGCAAGGATTGAGAATATATGCTTTCTATCCTAGTCATGCAATGATTAATTCATCTTATTTAGTCAACTCCAACAAATAAGGAGAAAGTCAAACAAGATTAATCAATCATACCACAATAATAACAAGAATTTATCTTATTACGTCATCTCCAACATTGGAAGAAGGTATCATATTATCTTCCATGAGAGAAAGTCTAATAAGACTAGCTAATCTCAATCCAAAAGTCCTAATCAACTCACTAATTAAATTAGCAAAAGATTAGGGTCAATGGAAACATTATTCCAAAAGTCCTAATCAACTCACTAATTAAATTAGCAAAAGATTAGCGTCAATGGAAACAATATTAGCTAACAACTCTAGATCACCAACATGAGTTGGGTTTTCATGACTCAAGATTGCCTAATTACTCTTTCCAAGCCAAGAATGCTCAAAATCTACTCTAAGGCCCAACCAAGCATTTTATCAAACACTTAAAAGGCATACATGGAAAGCATAGTAAAATGTGCAAGAAATAATAAATCTAACAACTATCAATTGCAAGAAATCAACAATAACAACTAAGGTAAACATAAAAGAACTCGAAAACATAAAATTGCATTAAAGAAAATTAAGATCAAACAATTGTTCATAAATATAAAAATGGCAAAATAAAGGAAATGACAAGTAAAACTAGAAGAATAGAGATGTAATAACAAGAAATTAAAAGGAAGAACTAAATCAAAACAAGAATTAGAACATGGATCCAAGAAGAATTAACTAAAACTACCCTAAAATCTAGATAGAGGAGAGGGTCTCTCTCTCTAGAATTCTACCCTAAAACATGATGAAAACTCAACTATGACTACTTGGTTCATTTCTCCTTCAATCCTTGGGTTCAATAGCATCAGAAATGGGTTGGATTGGGCCCAAAATGAGCTGCAAAATCACTGGGGGCGATTTCATTAAAGTGGACCCATGGGCAGAATCGGCGCGCACGCGTACATGGCGCGTGCGCGCCTTTGAGCGCGAAGTAACATATGGAAAATTTTATATCATTTCGAATTCCCAGATGTTAGCTTTCCAACGCAACTTGAACCGCCACATTTGGACCTCTGTAGCTCAAGTTATGGTCGATTGAGTGCGAAGAGGTCAGGCTTGAGAGCTTTACAGTTCCTTCATTTCTTCATGAGTTCTCCCACTTTGCATGCTTTTCTCCTCACTTCTTCCATCCAATGCTTACCTTATGAACCTAAAATCACTCAAAAAACACATCAAGGCATCGAATGGAATTAAAGTGAGTTAAAATTGGCAAAATTAAGGCCTAAAAAGTATGTTTTCACATTTAAGCACAAATCAAGGGAGAATTGCAAAACCATGCTATTTCATTGAATAAATGTGAGAAAAGGTGATAAAATCCCCCAAAATAAGCACAAGATAAACCACAAAATCGGGGTTTATCAAATCTCCCCACACTTAAACCAAGCATGTCCTCATGCTAAGAATAAAGAAGGACAAGAAAAGGGTATGAACATTTATTCAATGCAAATAAACTATATGCACCTATCTATATGCATGCAACTAAATGCAAAATGATTCTACTTACTTGGTTAAAAGTAAATCAATCTCCAAGAATACATATGAACATGTAGGGCTAAGTAGTATGATGATTCATGAATCCTACTGGTGCACGAAATTGTGATCTCAGGCAACGGCGCCAAAAACTCTATACGCACGTCTTAATAAATCGTTTTTCATTCACAACTTTGATACAACTAACTAGCAAGTGCAATGGGTCGTCCAAGTAATAAAACCTTACGTGAGTAAGGGTCGATCCCACAGAGATTGTTGGTATGAAGCAAGCTATAGTCATCTTGTAAATCTCAGTCAGGCGGATAATAATTGATTATGGAGTTTTCGAAAATAAATAATAAATAGACAGAAAATAAAGATAGAAATACTTATATATATCATTGGTGAGAATTTCAGATAAAGTTATAGAGATGCTTTCGTCCCTCTGAACTTCTGCTTTCCTGCTGTCTTCATCCAATCAGTCCTACTCCTTTCCATGGCTGGCTTTATGTAAGAACATCACCATTGTCAATGGCTACTTTTCATCCTCTCTGTGAAAATGGTCCGATGCGCTGTCACTGCATGGCTAATCATCTGGAGGCATCACCATGGTCAATGACTGCATCCTATCCTCTTATGAAAATGGTCCAAATGCTCTGTCACAGCACGGCTAATCATTTGAGGTTCTCGATCATATTGGAATAGGATTCACCCTCCTTTTGCGTCTGTCACTACGCCCAGCACTCGCGAGTTTGAAGTTCGTCACAGTCATTCAATCCCTGAATCCTACTCGGAATACCACAGACAAGGTTTAGACTTTCCGGATTCTCATGAATGCCGCCATCAATCTAGCTTATACCACGAAGATTCTGATTAAGAGATCCAAGAGATAATCATCCAATCTAAGGTGGAACGGAAGTGGTTGTCAGGCACGCGTTCGTGGGGGAATGATGATGATTGTCACGTTCATCACATTCATGTTGAAGTGCGAATGAATATCTTAGAAGCGGAATAAGTTGAATTGAATAGAAAAACAGTAGTACTTTGCATTGATTCATGAGGAACAACAGAGCTCCACACCTTAATCTATGGAGTGTAGAAACTCTACCGTTAAAAATACATAAGTGAAAGGTTCAGGCATGGTTTAATGGCCAGCCCCCATGATCTAAGAACTAGATGTCCCAAGATGTCTAATACAATAGTAAAAAGTCCTATTTATACTAAACTAGTTACTAGGTTTTACAGAAGTAAGTAATTGATGCATAAATCCACTTTCGGGGCCCACTTGGTGTGTGCTTGGGCTGAGCTTGAATGTTACACGTGCAGAGGCTCTTTTTGGAGTTGAACACCAGGTTGTAACGTGTTTCTGGCGTTTAACTCTGGTTCGTAACGTGTTTCTGGCGTTTAACTCCAGACTGCAGCGTAGAACTGACGTTTAACGCCCTTTTGCGTCATCTAAACTTGGCCAAAGTATGGACTATTATATATTTCTGGAAATCCCTGGATGTCTACTTTCCAACGCAATTAAAAGCGCGCCATTGTGAGTTCTGTAGCTCCAGAAAATCCACTTTGAGTGCAGGGAGGTCAGAATCCAACAGCATCAGCAGTCCTTCTTCAACCTCTGAATCTGATTTTTGCTCAAGTCCCTCAATTTCAGCCAGAAAATACCTGAAATCACAGAAAAACACACAAACTCATAGTAAAGTCCAGAAATGTGAATTTAACATAAAAACTAATAAAAACATCCCTAAAAGTAACTAGATTCTACTAAAAACATACTAAAAACAATGCCAAAAAGCGTATAAATTATCCGCTCATCACAACACCAAACTTAAATTGTTGCTTGTCCCCAAGAAACTGAAAATAAAATAGGATAAAAAGAAGAGAATATACTATAAATTCCAAACTATCAATGAAACATAGCTCCGATCAGATGAGCGGGACTTGTAGCTTTTTGCCTCTTGAATAGTTTTGGCATCTCACTTTATCCATTGAGGTTTAGAATGATTGGCATCTATAAGAACTCAGAGTTCAGATAGTGTTATTGATTCTCCTAGTTCAGTATGTTGATTGTTGAACACAGCTACTTTATGAGTCTTGGCCGTGGCCATAAGCACTTTGTTTTCCAGTATTACCACCGGATACGTAAATGCCACAGACACATAACTGGGTGAACCTTTTCAGATTGTGACTCAGTTTTGCTAAATTCCCCAATTAGAGGTGTCCAAGGTTCTTAAGCACACTCTTTTTTTTGCTTTGGACCTTGACTTTAACCGCTCAGTCTCAAGTTTTCACTTGACACCTTCACGCCACAAGCACATGATTAGGGACAGCTTGGTTTAGCCGCTTAGGCCAGGATTTTATTCCTTTAGTCCCTCCTATCCACTGATGCTCAAAGCCTTGGGATCCTTTTTATTACCCTTGCCTTTTGGTTTTAAGGATTACTGGCTTTTTGCTCTTGCCTCTTGGTTTTAAGAGCTTTTGGCTTTTTCTGCTTGCTCTTTCTTTCTATTTGTTTTTCGCTTTTTTTTTTCTGCAAGCTTTGTTCTTTGCTACTTTTTCTTGCTTCAAGAATCATTTTTATGATTTTTCAGATTATCAAATAACATGTCTCCTTGTCATCATTCTTTCAAGAGCCAACATATTTAACATTCATAAACAACAACTTCAAAAGACATATGCACTGTTCAAGCATTCATTCAGAAAACAAAAAGTATTGCCACTTCCTTGTCTTTGTTGCTCCTCCTTAGTGATTTTTGATATTTCTATCCTCAGTTGCTCCCAATAATTATGTGGAGGAAAATGTACCTCTGAGGTATCTCAGGGATCTCTTGATTTGCAGTCAAATGTTCAACCACAGAGCTATGGAAGCTTTTGTCTTCCCTTTTCTCTTCTTTTTCTCTTTTTTTTTTTTTGAGGTTTCTCTGGCCTTAGGTACCATCAATGGTTATGGAAAAACAAACTGCTTATGCTTTTACCACACCAAACTTAGAATTTTGCTCACCCTCGAGCAAGAGAAGAAAGAATAGATGAAGAAGAAGATGTGGAAGAATCTAAGATTATGAGGAGGGAAGGTGGGGATTCTATGGGGTCCACAGATCCTGAGATGATTCTGTGAGGTCCACAGATCTTGAGGTGTCAAGGATTTACATCCCTGCACCAATTAGGCATGTAAAATGCCTTTGCATGCAATTCTGGCGTTTAAACGCCGAACTGATGCTTGTTCTGGGCGTTCAACGCCCAGATGCAGCATGTTTCTGGCGTTGAACACCATTTCTATGCTTGTTTTTGGCGTTCAGCGCCAGATCCATGCTCTGTTCTGGCGTTGAACGCCAGCCAGATGCTCCTTACTGGCGTTTGAACGCCAGTGAACTCCTCCTCTAGGGTGTGCTATTTTTAATGTTGTTTTTTTATTTTTATTCAATTTTTCCAGTTGTTTTTGTGACTCCACATGATCATGAACCTATGAAGACATATAACTAATAAAAAATATAATTAAATAAAAATTAGGTTGCCTCCCAACAAGCGCTTCTTTAATGTCAATAGCTTGACAGTGGGCTCTCATGGAGCCTCACAGATGTTCAGAGTATTGTTGAGACTCCCCAACACCAAACTTAGAGTTTGGATATGGGAGTTCAACACCAAACTTAGAATTTGGTTGTGGCCTCCCAACACCAAACTTAGAGTTTGACTGTGGGGCTCTGGTTGACTCTGTTTTGAGAGAAGCTTACTGTGCCTCTTTTCCATGTTTACAGAAGGATGTCCTTGAGTTTTAAACTCAAGGGAGTCCTCATTCAATTGAAGGACTAGTTCACCTCTGTTAACATCAATCACAGCTCTTGCTGTGGCTAGGAAGGGTCTTCCAAGGATGATGGATTCATCCTCATCCTTCCCAGTATCTAGGATTATGAAATCAGCAGGGATGTAAAGGCCTTCAACCTTTACTAACACGTCCTCTACTTGTCTATAAGCCTCTTTTCTTGAGTTTTCTACCATCTCTAATGAGATTTTAGCAGCTTGCACCTCAAAGATTCTCAGTTTCTCCATTACAAAGAGGGGCATGAGGTTTATTCCTGACCCCAGGTCACATAGAGCCTTCTCAAAGGTCATGGTGCCTATGGTACAAGGTATCAAGAACTTTCCAGGATCTTGTATCTTCTGAGGAAATCTCAGTTGATCCAATGCATTCAGTTCATTGGTGAACAGGGGAGGTTCATCTCCCCAAGTCTCATTACCAAATAAATTGGCATTCAGCTTCATGATTGCACCAAGGAACTTGGCAACTTGCTCTTCAGTAACATCTTCATTCTCTTCAGAAGAGGAGTACTCATCAGAGCTCATAAAGGGCGTAAGGAGGTTTAATGGAATCTCTATGGTCTCTAGATGAGTCTCAGATTCCTTTGGTTCCTCAGAGGGAAACTCCTTATTGATCACTAGACGTCCCAGGAGGTCTTCCTCCTTGGGATTCATGTCCTCCCCTTCCTCTTTGGATTCGGCCATGATGGTTATATCAATGGCCTTGCACTCTCCTTTTGGATTTTCTTCTGTTTTGCTTGGGAGAGTACTAGGAGGGGTTTCAGTGATCTTCTTACTCAGCTGGCCCACTTGTGCTTCCAAATTTCTAATGGAAGACCTTGTTTCATTCATGAAACTCACAGTGGCCTTAGATAGATCAGAGACTAAATTTGCTAAATTAGAGGTATTTTGTTCAGAGTCCTCTGTCTGTTGCTGAGTGGATGATGGAAAAGGCTTGCTATTGCTAAACCTGTTTCTTCCACCATTATTAAAGCCTTGTTGAGGCTTTTGTTGATCCTTCCATGAGAGATTTGGGTGATTTCTCCATGAGGGATTATAGGTGTTTCATAAGGAAAGAAACACAAGGGTGAGGAGAGCAGAGATGTGAGATGAAAAGAAGTGTTAGTAGATGAATAAATAAATATAAGAAGATGAGAGAGAAAGAGAATTTTTGAAAATTATTTTTGAAAAATGGTTAGTGATTTTCGAAAATTAAAAGAAGAAATAAATTAAAATTGAATTTTGAAACAATTAGTTAATTAAAAAGAATTTTTGAAAAAGAGGGAGATATTTTCGAAAATTAGAGAGAGAGGGTTAGTTAGGTAGTTTTGAAAAAGATAAGAAACAAACAAAAAGTTAGTTAGTTAGCTGAAACAAATTTGAAAATCAATTTTGAAAAGATAAGAAGATAAGTTAGAAAAGATATTTTAAAATCAAATTTTTGAAAAAGATATGATTTTAAAAAAGATAAGATAAAAAGATATTTTTGAAAAGATATGATTGAAATTAGTTTTGAAAAAGATTTGATTTTTAAAATCACAATTAATGACTTGATTCAGAAGAAATCACAAGATATGATTCTAGAACTTAAAGTTTGAATCTTTCTTAACAAGCATGTAACAAGCTTGAAATTTTTGAATCAAAACATTAATTGATGATGTTATTTTCGAAAATTATGTGATAAAAATAAGAAAAAGATTTTTGAAAAATATTTTTAAAATTTTCGAAAATAACTAAGAAAAATGAAAAAGATTTGATTTTTGAAAAAGATTTTGAAAATGATAAGATTTTTAAATTGAAATTTTGATTTGACTCATAAAAACAACTAGATTTTTAAAATTTTTTTTGAAAAAGTCAATCCAAATTTTCGAAATTTATGAGTGAAAATGGGAAAGATATTTTTTTTATTTTTGAATTTTCAATGATGAAAGAGAAAAACATGAAAAAGACTCAATGCATGAAAATTTTTAGATCAAAATGATGAATGCATGCAAGAATGCTATGAATGTCAAGATGAACACCAAAAACACTTTGAAGATCAAGATGAACACCAAGAACTTATTTTTGAAAATTTTTTTATGCAAAGAAAACATGCAAGACACCAAACTTAGAAATCTTTAATGCTTAGACACTAAGAATTCAAGAATGCATATGAAAAACACCATACAACACAAAAAAATATAATATGAAGATCAATCAAGAAGGTTTATCAAGAAAAAAAATATAATATGAATTTTCGAAAAATGCAGAGAATTTTTAGAAAAAATGCAGTTGACACCAAACTTGAAATTGACTCAAGACTCAAACAAGAAACACAAAATATTTTTGATTTTTT
>NC_029789.2:32820680-32868242 GCF_000816755.2 Arachis ipaensis
AGTAGTACTTTGCATTAATTCATGAGGAACAGCAGAGCTCCACACCTTAATCTATGGAGTGGAGAAACTCTACCGTTAAAAATACATAAGTGAAAGGTTCAGGCATGGCGAATGGCCAGCCCCCATGATCTAAGAACTAGACGTCCCAAGATGTCTAATACAATAGTAAAAAGTCCTATTTATACTAAACTAGTTACTAGGGTTTACAGAAGTAAGTAATTGATGCATAAATCCACTTCCGGGGCCCACTTGGTGTGTGCTTTGGCTTAGCTTGAATGTTACACGTGCAGAGGCTCTTTCTGGAGTTGAACGCCAGGTTGTAACGTGTTTATGGCGTTCAACTCTGGTTCGTAACGTGTTTCTGGCGTTTAACTCCAGACTGCAGCGTAGAACTGGCGTTCAACTCCATTTTGCGTCATCTAAACTTAGCCAAAGTATAGACTATTATATATTGCTGGAAATCCCTGGATGTCTACTTTCCAACGCAATTGGAAGCGCGCCATTTTGAGTTCTGTAGCTCTAGAAAATCCACTTTGAGTGCAGGGAGGTCAGAATCCAACAGCATCAGCAGTCCTTCTTCAACCTCTGAATCTGATTTTTGCTCAAGTCCCTCAATTTCAGCCAGAAAATACCTGAAATCACAGAAAAAGACACAAACTCATAGGAAAGTCCAGAAATATAAATTTAACATAAAAACTAATAAAAACATCCCTAAAAGTAACTAGATTCTACTAAAAACATACTAAAAACAATGCCAAAAAGCATATAAATTATCCGCTCATCACCTACCAATTTAAATATCAAAATAAAGTTCAAATAGACTTGCAAGAAGAAAGCTCATGAAAGCTGGGAACAAGAAATTGAGCATCAAACCCTCACCGGAAGTGTATCCGCTCTATTCGCTCAAGTGTATAGGGTTGATCCACTCAATTCTCTTTTAATCATGCTTTCCATGATTTGTTTTTCATCTAACAATCAACAATTATTCAATGCATGCATACATTCATCATGAGGACTTGTTCATAGGTTGTAATGGGGCTAGGGTCAAGGTAGGATACATATGATCAAGTGAGCTTGAAATTTGAATCTTTGATTATCCTAGGATCTCACCAAACACATATAACAACCTATATAATTCTAATACAATACCTAGCTACCCATGATTCCAACTTTTTCACATACTCATGCATTCTCTTTAATTCCCATTCCATATGCATTGATTTTTATTGAACTTTACTTTGGGGCATTTTTGTCCCCTTTTTTTATTGTATTCTTTTTCTATATATTTTTCTTTTTCTTTTTCTATATTTTTTTCTTTATATATATATATGTATATATATATGTTTTTTCTACATTTTTTTGAAAAGTATATACAAACATATCAATGCATATGGTTTTACATATGGTGCATGAGCATGTACCCAATCCCATGATTTTCGACAAAAATAAAAAAATACACTTTTACTTCAACCAATGTCCCAAGGTTCCCATACCCAAATGATACACACCCTCACTAGCCTAAGCTAATCAAAGATCCAAATTAAGGACATTTATTGTTTTTCACTTAGGGGTAGTGATGTGCTATAATTAAGAACAAAAGGGATTCAATAGGCTCAAAATTGGCTAACAATGGTTGATGAAAGGTAGGCTATTTGGGTAAGTGGGCTATTTGAACAATGGCCTCAATCATATAAATGCATGTATACATGGAATAATGGACATAAAGAATCAAACAAATCAAAGATCACAATCATAGAAAGAGAGTAATACACACAAGAATAAAAAATAAGTGGTTATAAGATGTAACCACACAATTGGGCTCAAAACTCACATGCTTGTGTTCTTAGCTCAAAAACCATGTTCCAAAATAAATTCTTCAAGCAAGTTTGTCACAAAAAAAAAATTTCAAATTGGTAGGGTGTCCTAAAAACAGTTTTCTTGGAAAAGAAATCATCACCCTAACCAAGTAGTCCTAACATAAAAAAATGGTCAAATATGTACAAATTTTAACTATCATGCAACCTATCATGCAATGCAACAACTAATCTAACAACGACAAAAATTAAAAAATTAGTGTTGAAAAAGGAAGTAGTTACCCATGGAGGTCGGTCAGACGACCTCCCCACACTTAGAAATTTGCACCGTCCTCGGTGCATGCAAAGAAAAGCAAGGTGGACGGGTTGCTATAATTGATGAGTTTCTTCAAAGGGTTGTGCAGATGAACTTGTTTGTTGCCCCATTAGAAGCTTTTCCATTCCTTTCCTTCTTGGTGGCCAACCTAAAAGAAAAGAAAAAGAAAGAGAATTAAGCCTATAACAAAGATATGAAAGCAATTAGAACATAGGCGGGGGCTAATGCCAAGTAAGAGTAAGGTTCTCACTACATGTTAGCTACGCATGTAAGTGAGAAAATAATATAAGCTAAGGCATATTAACTAACACTTGATGCAAGAGAGAAGTCAAAGCATGAAGAGCACTCAAAGGCATCAAGTTCAAATAGAAAGAGTGGGTCATGAAAGACATGCAAGTTTATATCAATGCACAAAGGGTACAAGGATCATACAAGATTAAGCATTGATTTAAAAGTTTCATCACCCAACAATATCAAACAAGTCAAGAAGCACCAAGATTAACCAAGAAATTCTCAACAACTGAGTAAAAGTATTCAACACCATTATTAAAATAAAAAACTTAGAAAAGAAGATAAGAACAAGCTATAAAAATAAAATTAAAATGCAATTAATGAAAATAAGCAAATGCAATAAAAGGAAATGGAAGAAAAGAAAATTTTTTTTGACCAGCGCGGACGCGTCATGCACGCTTCCGCGCCGATGCGCAGTTGGCCAGAGCGCGCGTATGCGCCAGGTGCGCGCACGCGTGGGTTGCAGGCACAAAATAGGCACAAACTGGGCATAACTCTCTGGTTTTTGGCTGAGAGGGAAGGTAGCGCTATCGGTGCGCACGCGCACAACATGCGTCCGCGCGCATTGCGCAATTAACATCAACGACGCGTACGCGCCAGATGCGCCCACGCGCGGGTGGTTTATGCCTCAAGCATGGTGCTGGAGCTATGTAGGCGCAAATCTCGGGTCAATGTATGGAGGAGTGAGATTTTTGCATCCACGCGTACGCGTACATGGCGCGTTCGCGTGAATGATCGAAAATGCTTGAGGCACGCATACGTGCCAGGTGCGCGCACGTGCGGGTTGGTGCTCTGTTTTTCAAAATTTTTTCATGTTCTTGCACCAAACCAAGCATTCTAAACCTCCAAACAGCTACCCAAACACCATAAAACCTTATTTAACATACCAAACTACCAAATAAGCTCAACAAACAAAGCAAAACATGAAATTAAACTAATTACCAATATGTACAAAAGGGAAAAATGAAAAGAATTTACCATGGTGGGGTGTCTCCCACCTAGCACTTTTGTTTATTGTCCTTAAGTTGGACTTATAGGGAGATCCTCATCAAGGTGGCTTGTGCTTGAAGCTATCCTTGAACATCCACCAATGCTTGAGTCTCCAATAAGCTCCATTCTTCAATTTTAATATCTTCAAGCTTTGATGGAGTTCTTCACAAACCATGAGCTCCCAAAATTGATTCTCCTTGTGCGATCTGGGATCCCACACTTTGTTTTGACACTCATCCTTAATTTGATCATCATTATTCCATCCAGGTGGCATAACCTTAGAATTCTCAAAGAAGCTTCCAAACAACCTTCTAGACCCATGCCATTTGGTTTTACACCAAACCTTGCAATCAAACTTTGAGCATGCAACCATAATGAACCTAGAATGATGTTTTCAACCACTACACAACTCTCTCCTACTCTTAACTCCACAAAGAGCTCTAAGTTGACCATCATTTTCAATCAAACCATATTCAAGTGAGAAAGTAAATCTTAGGGATAAGAATTTTACCCACTTGAATGTTGTGTTAGATGATGGTGACTTAGGAAGGGAGACCTCCCCACACTTAGCCATTGCGAAGTCCATTCTCTTATGCTCTTCTTTGATTATCTCCACCTCTTCACAAGCTTCTTCAATTTCAACCTCTTCCTCTTGGTAGCTTCCTTCCAATTCAATCTCTTCTTCATTGCTTACCAAGGGTATGGGAGGTGAGGTATCTTCTTCCTCACCTTCTATGTCAAAACTAATTGGGGAGGATTCAATTGAACATAAGAATTCTTCAATGATTGAATCCATCTCTTGGTCAACCTCTTCAAAGGCTTCAACCACTTCTTCCAGCTCAATTGTCTCATCTTCTTCCCCTTGTGGCAATTTTTTCTTCAACTCCTCTTCTTCACCTTGAAGCTCTAAACTCACTCCCTCACTATGCTTCTTGGTTGCTTCTCCACATTCGTCAATGGGAGTGCCTTGGTTGCTTAAGCTTAGTCGGGAGGAGGCCATATTGCTAACGGCTTCCACTAGGATAGCCATCTTGGCTCCTAGCTCTTTAAACTTCTTTTCATCCTTGAAGAACTGAAGATTGATGGTTTAGAGGTTATAGTAAACTCTCGTTGTGAGTATAGTTACTAAACCAAGCAATCAACCTTTCTTACAAACGTTTTGGTTGTCACAAGTAACAAACCCCTTTGAAATTGATAACCGAGTATTCAAACCTCGGGTCGTCTTCTCAAGGAATTGTAGGGAGGTATGTTCTTATTATTGGTTATGAGTCATGTAAGGTAGGGGTTTTAGAAAGTAGGGAAGCAGTATGTTGAATGATAAGAAAAATAAAATAATAATAATAAAATAAACTCTTGGCAAGATATTAGAACTGGAGGTCCTATCCTTATCAATTGTGATGAAATTTGGATTTTAATCTCACTTTGTTAACCTCTAACTATGAAGGTAGATCAAGTGGATTAATTAGCTTAATCCTCAGGTCCTAGTCAATTCCTATGGAAAGACTAGAGTTATTGGAGCAACTCCCAATTTCAATCACTGCTTTATTGACAGCTCAAGCGTTACCAATTTACTTAACCAAAGTCAAAAGGAAGAAAGAAATATCTAAATTAAATTGAAAGCAATCTTAAACAGAGCAAAGCAATCTTAAATCTGAAATACCTCAATTAACATTAATTAAGAAAATTATATGTAACATGGAAGAGTTCATAAATTAAATTGGAAAAATAAATAAAAATAAAGAACCTGGGATTGAGAGTCACTCCTAAAACTAAGAGAAATCCTAAATCCTAATCCTAAGAGAGAGGAGAGAACTTCTCTCTCTAAAAACTACATCTACTCCTAAAGTTGTGAATTCTGAAAGCTTCTTGATGAATGGATGCATTCCCCCACTTTATAGCCTCTAATCTGTGTTTTCTGGACCGCAAACTGGGTCAAAAACAGCCCAGAATTCGCTGGTTGCGAATTCAAACACGCTGATTTTCGTCACTGCGATGCGGCCGCATGGAGCACGCAGTCGCGTTACCTAGCGTCAGGGAAACTATGGCATATTATATATCAAATCGAAGCCCTGGACGTTAGCTTTCCA
The DNA here is from genome assembly GCF_000816755.2 of Arachis ipaensis. Lineage (NCBI taxonomy): Eukaryota > Viridiplantae > Streptophyta > Magnoliopsida > Fabales > Fabaceae > Arachis > Arachis ipaensis. The sequence continues at coordinate 32,826,179 of NC_029789.2, forward strand.
ACGCAACTGAAACCGCATCGTTTGGACCTCTGTAGCTAAAGTTATAGCTGTTTGAGTGCAGAGAGGTCAGGTTGGACAGCTTAGCAATTTCTCCAACTTCTTGTATTCCTTCCATTTTTGTATGCTTCTTTTCCATCCTCTGAGCCATTCCTGCCCTATAATCTCTGAAAACACTTATCGCACATATCAAGGCATCTAATGGTAATAAGAGAGGATTAATAATTAGCAATTTAAAGGCCAAAGAAGCATGTTTTCAATTAAAGCACATAATTAGGAAGGCAAATGTAAAACCATGCAAATAGTATGAATAAGTGGATAAAGAGTAGATAAAAACCACTCAATTGAGCACAAGATAAACCATAAAATAGTGGTTTATCAACCTCCCCACACTTAAACATTAGCATGTCCTCATGCTAAGCTCAAGAGAAGCTAAAAAGATGAAGAGGAATGGTAGAATGTATGAAATGCAACCTATCTATATGAATGCAACTACATGTAAAATGTTTCTACCTACTTGGTTAAAAATAAATAAATTCTCCAAGACAAATATAAATCAGATTCCATTAATTCAAATCATACAAAATAAGGTACAAGTAAACTTGTAAGAAGATAGCTCATGAAAGCAGGGAACATAGAATCAAGCATTGAACCCTCACTGGTAGTATATATCACTCTAATCTCTCAAGTGTCTAGGGTCAATCACTCTACTCTTCTCTAATCATGCTTTCTAAACTTTGTTATTCATCTAACTAATCAACAAATATTTAGTATATCAATGCAAACATCATGAGGTCTTTTCAAGGTTGTAATGGGGCTAAGGTAAGGGTATAAGGATATATGTATGGCCAAGTGAGCTTTATAAAGTGAATCCTTGATTAGTCTAAGATCTCACCTAACATATACATACTTTATATAATTTTAAAATACTTTACCTAGCTACCCGAATTTTTCCACTTTTGTATTACATGCTCATGTATCAAACTTATTTTTGAATCTTGTCCCATGTGCATTGATTCTTTTATTTTGCATTTGGGGTAATATTATTTTTTTCTTTTCTTTTTTTTTGTTGTATCCCATTATTTAATTACTTAATTTTTTTGAATATATTTTTTTTAATGCACATGGTAATTTAATTATTTTGATTTCATATGAGCATGCTTCCCAAATTTTCAAATAACTTATTCAATTTAATTCCCTATTTTTTTTTCATATCATCCCATGTTCCCATAAAATTCCCCACACTTAAATTATACACAATATCTATCTTAAGCTAACCAAGGATTCAACTTGGGATTTTTATTTTGTTTTTCTGCTTAAGGCTAGTAATGTGGTTATGAAATAGAAGGGGGTTAAAAAGGCTCAAGGTGGCTAACAAGGGTGATGTAAAGGGTAGGCTTATTTGGGATAAGTGAGCTAAAATCAAACAATGGCCTCAATCATATGCAAACATGTAAATACACTCAATATTGGACATATAGAATGGAACAAAGTAAATATTGCAATCATAGTGAAGAAAACATACAAGAATAAAAATTTATGGTTAAATAATGTAACCATGTAAATAAGCTCAAAATCTCACAGGTTGTGTGTTCTTTAACTCAAAAACCATGTTCCAAGTACAACTTCTGATAAGTTTAACACAAAAATTTTGATTTTAAATTAGTGAAAATTTTTCAAAAATAGGGTCTTTAAAAAGAAACTTATTATTTCTCAACCAAGCAGTAGCTAAATGCATAAAATCAAACAAACATGCAATTAAACATGCAAATGCAATAATGAATAAACAAAGAAAATAAAACAATGGTGTTGAGAAGAAAATACTAACCCATGGAGATCGGTATCGACCTCCCCACACTTAAAGATTGCACCGTCCTCGGTGCATGCTAAGATGTACAAGTAGATGGGTTGTTTCAACTGTTGCTTTTCTCTAAGGATTGTGCAGATGGACTTGTCTGTCTCCCCATGTAAACGTCTTCCGGTTCTCTTCTGGGTGGCCATCCTGAAAGAAAAAGGGAAGAAGAGTAACCCAGAAATAAAGATAGGAAAATAAATACAGTATGGGTGGGTAAATGCCAAATAATAAGGGTCTCAATTACATGGTAGCTACAATATACAAGTGAGAAAATAATAGAAGCCATGGCATGCCAGTGGTACAAAATGTACAACAATGGGGAAGAGAGTGGGGAAGGAGAGATAATATAAATTCATGTCAATGCAAAAGTAATACAGATATAAAAGATTGGCATTGATATAAATAATATTACCTATCCAGAATAAAACAAGTCATAAGCACCAAGAAAATACCAGAAAAGATGTAACAGTTGAGTAAGAAATTTTTAACACCAATGGAAAAATAATAAATTTAGAAAAGAAAATAAAAATATGCACAAAATTAAGATGCAATGAATGAAATATGCAAATAAATTAAGTAAAATAAAATAAAAGATAGGAATAATGAGAAGGGAAAGAAGAGAAAAGAAAGAAATAATAATAAGGGAAAACAAAAATAAGGATTTGGGGAGAAAAAGATATGATAATTGGCAGATTGGGAAAACTGTGCGGCGCAAGCGACGCGGTCGCGTGGGGCACGCGGTCATGCGACTTGCGCTTAAACTCAATGACGCGGTCGCGTCGGTCACGCGGTCGCGTGACCCGTTTTATGCTACTAGCGCGAGGGCAGCCTCGCTCTCGCACAACTCTCTGTTCAAAATCATTAATTGCCAAATATTAGGTGACGCGATCGCATGGGGCATGCGATCACGTGAGTGGCCACTTAGTAGGATGTGACGCGGCCGCGTGGGGCACGCGGTCGAGTGAGATGGACTGCGCGTCCAGCGCCAGTCCAGCACCACTCTAGCACAACTTTCGGCTGTGCACCATTATTACGTCGAAATCCTGGTCACGCGGCCGCGTGGGGCACGCGGTCGCGTGGGATGATTTGTGCCATTGGCACGCCTCCAACCACGCTCTCGCGTGAATCTCTGTTCAATTTATTATTCTCCCATCTCCTTGCGACGCAGACGCGTCGTTGATGCGGTCGCGTCGCGTGCTCATTTTTTTTATATATATGCAATATGCAGATGCAAATGCAGTGCTGATATGGATGTTATGAATAATTCCAGGTTCAATAATAATATAATAAAATAAAATAAAAAACAAACAAAACGAAATAAAATTAAAATTGAGAAAGGAATGATTATACCATGGTAGTTTGTCTCCCACCTAGCACTTTTAGTTAAAGTCCTTAAGTTGGATATTTGGTGAGCTCCGTGTTATGGTGGCTTGTGTTTGAACTCATCCAGGAATTTCCACCAATGTTTGTATCTCCAGTAACCTCCGGGGTCCCAAACTAAGCATGTAAAGCCCTTAAGAAGCTTCAAACAGATTCTTAGGCTCCCGGGGTAACAAGTGTCAGAGCAGATTCCAAGATCCCAAATTTTGCTTTTACACCCATCTTTGTTGGGATCTGTATTTTTCCAACTGGGTGATAAGTAATTTGAATTCGCACTGCAGCTACCAAACAGCTTCCTAGACCCATTCAGTTGAGCTTTACACCAACCTTTGCGTTTAAACTTAAAGCTTCCAACCATGATGAACCTTGCAGGACAATTCTTACCACTGGCCATCTTCCTCTTACTCTTAATGTTACAAAGAGTTCTAAGTTGACCATCTGTCTCCAGTAGCCCATATTCAAGTGGAATTAGAAAGCTAAGGGATATGAATTTCACCCACTTGAATGTTGTGAAGGATGATGGCAACTTAGGGGGAGGTATTTTTGATGAAATTGCAAGCTCCACTCCCTTGTGCTCTTCTCTGATAATTATCACCTCTTTGCAAGCTTCTTTAATTTCAACCTCTTCCTCTTGGTAGCTTTCTTCCAATTCAATCTTCTCTTCATTGCTTTCCAAGGGCATGGGAGGTTGTGCTTCTTCTTCTTGAATCTCCATCTCTTGATCAACCTCTTCCAAGTCTTCAACTGTGATATGCCTTGGAGGTTGTACACCCTTCTCAACATCAATTTCGATTGCCTTGGAAGGAGGTTCTATAACTGGACTTTCCCATGGAGGTTCTGCATCTCCTAAGTCTTTAACCACTTCTTCTTCTTCAATAATTCCGGCTTCCTCCACTTGTTCCAGTACAAATTCATGCTCTTTACTATCCACTGGAGTTTCTAATATCTCCTTCATGCTACGTTCTTCATTAGATTGCCCACATGAAGCCATGAGGGTTCCTTGAGTGTTTGAACGTTGGGAAGCTAATTGATTTATCGCTTGTTCCAATTGACGAATGGTTGCTTGAAATCGATCCACTGTTTCCTTGAAATGATCCTTTGTCTCTTGATGCACTCAGCTTTCATAAATAGGATCATAGTGCTCTTGGATTGATGGATATGGAGATAGTGAATATTGAAGTGGTGGTTCTTGTGAGTAATTGGGTTGGAATTGGGGTGGCTCTATATATGGTTCATATGGCTCATAAGATGGTTGGTATGGTGGTTGAGGGTTAGGGTCATATGGAGGTGAATGACGGAAAGGGGCTTGTGAGTATGGTGGTCCAAAGTCATGTTGAGGAGAGGATTCATAGGCATATGGTGGTGGTTGTTGATAGTCTATTGGAGATGGTTGTTGCCATGAGGGTTGATCAAATCCTTGTGGCTCCTCCCATCTTTGATTGTTCCAACCTTGATGCCTGTTCTCATTGTAATTTCTTCTTCCTACAACATTATTGTAACCAGACTCATAGCCAAAGGGGTGAGAGTTCATAGTAGCAAATAAAAATTAAAAACGAAAAAAACAAATTTAAATTAAAAGGTTATTTAAATTTTGAATTTGAAAATTAAATTTTGAAATTTGAAATTTTGAAATTTTGAAATTTGAATTTTGAAATTTGAATTTTAAATTTTTTTTAAATTTGAATTTTGAATTTTGAAATTTGAATTTTGAAATTTGATTTTTGAAATAAGATAAGATAAGATTTTGAAAAAGATATGATTTTTTTGAAAAAGATTTAAATTTTGAAATTTTTTTAATGTAAATTTCGAAAATTTTAATTAAAATAAAGAGAAAAGATATTTTTGAATTAAATGAGAAAAGAGAAAAACAATAAAATGACACTAAACTTAAAAATTTTAGATCAAAACAAAGAAAACAACTAAGAACAACTTGAAGATCAAGATGAACACCAAGAACAAATTTTTTGAAAAAAATTTTTAATAACTAAATAAAAACCAATAACCTCTTAATTTACGAAAAAGCAAAAATAAAAAAAAAATAAAAATAAATAAACAAGTAAAAAGCAAATATTTACAATAACCAATAATAAGGCACACGTTTGCAATTCCCCGGTAACGGCACTATTTTGAAGAACTGAAGATTGATGGTTTAGAATTTATAGTAAACTCTTGTTGTGAGTATAGTTACTAAACCAAGCAATCAACCTTTCTTACAAACGTTTTGGTTGTCACAAGTAACAAACCCCTTTGAAATTGATAACCGAGTATTCAAACCTCGGGTCGTCTTCTCAAGGAATTGCAGGGAGGTATGTTCTTATTATTGGTTATGAGTCTTGTAAGGTAAGGGTTTTAGAAAGTAGAGAAGCAGTATGTTGAATGACAAGAAAAATAAAATAATAATAATAAAATAAACTCTTGGCAAGGTATTAGAACTGGAGGTCCTATCCTTATCAATTGTGATGAAATTTGGATTTTAATCTCACTTTGTTAACCTCTAATTATGAAGGTAGATCAAGTGGATTAATTAGCTTAATCCTCAGGTCCTAGTCAATTCCTATGGAAAGACTAGAGTTATTGGAGCAACTCCCAATTTCAATCACTGCTTTATTGACAGCTCAAGCATTACCAATTTACTTAACCAAAGCCAAAAGGAAGAAAGAAATATCTAAATTAAATTGAAAGCAATCTTAAACAGAGCAAAGCAATCTTAAATCTGAAATACCTCAATTAACATTAATTAAGAAAATTATATGTAACATGGAAGAGTTCATAAATTAAATTGGAAAAAATAAATAAAAATAAAGAACCTGGGATTCAGAGCCACTCCTAAAACTAAGAGAATTCCTAAATCCTAATCCTAAGAGAGAGGAGAGAACCTCTCTCTCTAAAAACTACATCTACTCCTAAAGTTGTGAATTCTGAAAGCTTCTTGATGAATGGATGCATTCTCCCACTTTATAGCCTCTAATCTGTGTTTTCTGGGCCGCAAACTAGGTCAGAAACAGCCCAGAATTTGCTGGTTGCGATTTCAAACACGCTGATTTTTGTCACTGCGACGCGGCCGCATGGAGCATGCGGTCGTGTCGCCTAGCGTCAGGGAAACTATGGCATATTATATATCAAATCGAAGCCCCAGACGTTAGCTTTCCAATGCAACTAGAACCGCGTCGTTTGGACCTCTGTAGCTAAAGTTATAGCGGTTTGAGTGCAGAGAGGTCAGGTTGGACAGCTTAGCAATTTCTCCAACTTCTTGTATTCCTTCCATTTTTGCATGCTTCCTTTCCATCCTCTGAGCCATTCCTGCCCTATAATCTCTGAAAACACTTAACGCACATATCAAGGCATCTAATGGTAATAAGAGAGGATTAATAATTAGCAATTTAAAGGCCAAAGAAGCATATTTTCAATTAAAGCACATAATTAGGAAGGCAAATGTAAAACCATGCAAATAGTATGAATAAGTGGGTAAAGAGTAGATAAAAACCACTCAATTGAGCATAAGATAAACCATAAAATAGTGGTTTATCAATCCTCCTCTTGTTGCCTTGAGATATGAGATTCAAGATCTCTCAATTCCAACATGGAGGCTTCATCGGGAGGTGATGGTGGAAGAGAAGGTTCATTGTTAGGGGGGAAGGTTTCATGATTGGAAGATGGTTCATTTTGGTAAGGGTATAGAGATGGTGTATATTGAGGTGGTTCTTGAGGGTAGTTGTGTTGGAATTGTGGTGGTTCCATGTGTGGTTCATATGGTTCATAAGGTGGTTGATATGGTGGATAAGGATTAGGGTCATATCGGGGTGTTTGGTGGTATGGGGCTTGTGAGTAAGGTGGTTCAAAGTCATGTTGAGGGGGTGGTTCATAGGCATATGGTGGTGGTTGTTGACAATCACAATAAGGGTCACCACATTCATTAGATTGATATGCATTAGGATGAGAGTTATACCCATAAAAATCCGGAGATTGTTGTTGCCAAGAAGGGTGATCAATCCTTTGAGGCTCTTCCCATCTTTGATTGTTCCATCCTTGATGCACATCCTCATTGTAGTTCCCATTACCTACAACATAATTTGAGCCAAACTCATAGCCAAAGTGTTGAGAATTCATAATAGCAAATAAAAATAAAAGCTACAAAAATAAGCAACAAAGTCCTAAAGCTAACAAAAACTAACAAATAAGCAAAAGGCAAACATATTCACAATATTCACAATAGCCAATAATATAACACCATTGCAACTCCTCGGCAACGGCGCCATTTTGATGATCAAACTTTTGTTGATATAGAATTTCCTCAATTGAATGAATTCTCGTTGTAAAGTATAGTTCTACACCAACAAACAATCCTCCCAATCAAAAATTTGGTTGTCACAATTAACAAACCCCAAATAAGAATTAACCGGAGTATTTAGACTCCGGGTCATGTCACAAGGAATTGCGATGAAGTGCTCAATTATTGGCTATGAAAGGGCAAGGGGGTTTTTGGTTGATAAGAGGGGCAAGAAATTAAATGATAAGAAAAGTAAAGAGAATAATTAAAGAAAGCAATTAATAAAGAGAGACATTCATGGCAAGGATTGACAATATAGGCTTTCTATCCTAGTCATGCAATGATTAATTCATCTTATTTAGTCAACTCCAACAAATAGGGAGAAAGTCAAACAAGATTAATCAATCATACCACAATAATAACAAGAATTTATCTTATTACGTCATCTCCAACATTGGAAGAAGGTATCATATTATCTTCCATGAGAGAAAGTCTAATAAGACTAGCTAATCTCAATCCAAAAGTCCTAATCAACTCACTAATTAAATTAGCAAAAGATTAGCGTCAATGGAAACATTATTCCAAAAGTCCTAATCAACTCACTAATTAAATTAGCAAAAGATTAGCGTCAATGGAATAGCTAACAACTCTAGATCACCAACATGAGTTGGGTTTTCATGACTCAAGATTGCCTAATTACTCTTTCCAAGCCAAGAATGCTCAAAATCTACTCTAAAGCCCAACCAAGCATTTTATCAAACACTTGGAAGGCATACATGGAAAGCAAAGTAAAATTTGCAAGAAATAATAAATCTAACAACTATCAATTGCAAGAAATCAACAATAACAACTAAGGTAAACATAAAAGAACTCGGAAACATAAAATTGCATTAAAAAAATTAAGATCCAACAATTGTTCATAAACATAAAAATGGCAAAATAAAGGAAATGACAAGTAAAACTAGAAGAATAGAGATGTAATAACAAGAAATTAAAAGGAAGAACTAAAAAACAAGAATTAGAACTTGGATCCAAGAAGAATTAACTAAAACTACCCTAAAATCTAAAGAGAGGAGAGAGCCTCTCTCTCTAGAATTCTACCCTAAAACATGATGAAAACTCAACTATGAATACTTGGTTCATTCTCCCTTCAATCCTTGGATTCAATAGCATCAGAAATGGGCTGGATTGGACCCAAAATGAGCTGCAAAATCGCTGGGGGCGATTTCATTAAAGTGGACTGACGGGCAGAATCGGCGCGCATGCGTACATGGCACGTGCGCGCCCCTGAGCGCGAATTAACATATGACAAATTTTATATTATTTCGAAGCCCCGGATGTTAGCTTTCCAACGCAACTAGAACCGCCTCATTTGGACCTCTGTAGCTCAAGTTATGGTCGATTGAGTGCGAAGAGGTCAGACTTGACAGCTTTACGGTTCCTTCATTTCTTCATGAGTTCTCCCACTTTGCATGCTTTTCTCCTCACTTCTTCCATCCAATGCTTACCTTATGAACCTGAAATCACTCAACAAACACATCAAGGCATTGAATGGAAATAAAGTGAGTTAAAATTGGCAAAATTAAGGCCTAAAAAGCATGTTTTCACATTTAAGCACAAATCAAGGGAGAATTGCAAAACCATGCTATTTCATTGAATAAATGTGAGAAAAAGTGATAAAATCCCCCAAAATAAGCACAAGATAAACCACAAAATCGGAGTTTATCAGGGACACCAAACTTAAAACTTTGACATAAGACTCAAACAAAAGAAAAAGATAACTAAAGAGAAAAAGTTTTTTTTTTTGAAAAAAATTTTTGAAAAAGAAAATAAGAAACACAAAAAAGAAAAACAAGTAAAAGTACCTGATCTAAGGAGAAAGACAACCATTAGTTTGTCAATCACAAATAATCCCTGGCAATGGCGTCAAAAACTTGGTGTGCAAATTTGTGACTCGCACAACTGAACCGGCAAGTACACCGGGTTGTCCAAGTAATACCTCAGGTGAGTGAGGGTCGAATCCCACGAGGATTGTCAGATTGAGCAAGCTGTGGTTATCATGCATATCTTAGTCAGGGAAATGGAAAGATAGTTGTTGTTTGTTGTAAGTGCATGAACAAGCAATAACAATAAAGCATAGAAACAATACTGAGGAATCAGTTAAGGCTTCGGAGATGCTTCTTCTTTCGGATTAATACGTCTTACTAACTACTCCAACAATGAGTGATTCATTCAATGGCAAGGCTGTAAGTGATTAAGCCATGGGTCGTGGTCATTAATCTCCTCTAATCCAAACCAAATGCCCGAACAGGTTAGCCAGTCTGGCAGAAGGTGAAGCTCACGCAATTCAATCTCTAATGATCCTACTCAAAATGCCACAGATAAGGTCGGATCTTCCGGATCGGAGAATGACGCTCTATGATTCTAGCCCTTAGAGCCACAGGAACCTCAATTACACATGACTAACGAGATTTCATGTCACATATCCCAAGATACACCCTCCTAACCATTGATGCTCAAATCCTTGGATCCTTGCTCTTTTGATTTTTCTTTTATGAGCATTCTTTTTCTTTTTATTTTTCTTTTTCCTTTTCTGCTGCTTTTTCTTGCTTCAATAATCAATATTTTTTATTTTTCAGAGAGTCAATAATACTTCTCTGAATCCTTTGTTCTTTCAAAAGTCAATACACTCAACTTCAATATCAATCATGCACTGTTAATTCACATTCAGAAATAAATGCAAGGCCACCACATTAAAATAATTGGAACAACTCATGATAAACTTAAAATTTATGTATCTCACTAATTCTTTCGCAAATAAATTTTTCTTTTAAGCATGCTGAGGGATACAGAGGATATCTTATAACCAAAGTAAAACAAGAAAATAAAACTAGAAAAGAAAAAATACTAAATGTGATCATGAACATAGAAAAGAAAACAGATAATAAATTAAAGTACAGTGAGAATAGAAATAAAACAGATAGAAATGTAATGGGACTCAACAACCTCAGTGATGGCGGCTGCTGCTTCCCCTGGAGAACCTCTGGTGGAATAGAAATATATCCCTTGAGCATCTCAGAAATCTCTGGTGGAGGCAGCTGCACATGCTCTTGCTGTGGTTCATGTGAAGGCTCTCTCACATGCTCCATCTTCCTCTTTGTGATGGGATTATCCATTTCAATGAGGACATCTCCAGCTATGCCAATTCTGGCTAAATTGCGTAGGCGATATATGAGGTGTGGGAATGCTAACTTCGCTTGAGTGGAGGTCTTTTTAGCTACTTTGTACAACTCTTGAGATATCATCTCATGTACCTCTACCTCATTCCCAAGCATAATGCAACGAATCATTACTGCCCGGTTAATGGTAACCTCTGATCGGTTACTTGTGGGGATGATAGAGCATTGGATAAACTCCAACCATCCTCTGGCCACAGGCTTAAGGTCAAGCCTACCCAGTTGGTAGGGCTTGCCTTGTGCGTCGCTCCTCCACACAAATGTCTGCCAGGACTTGATCCAACCTTTGGTCGTAGTTGACCCTTCTTGTGTAAGAGTGTGGATCTCCGAGTATTTGTGGCAATTGTAGCACCACTCTCACACTTTCTGGGATGAAATTCAAGAGTTGCTCTTGGACTATGGTGCGCCAGTTTTTAGGGCTTGGGTTCACACTTTTATCGTGGTTTTTGGTGACCAAGCATTGGCGAAGAATTCTTGCACCATTAGTGTTCCGACCTCTGAAATAGGATTAGTCAGAATTTTCCAATCCCTTCTCCAGATCTCTTGTTGAATCTCTGGATATTCCCCTTTCTTGAGCTTGAAGGGGACCTTGGGAATCATCTTTTTATGCCTTACCACATCATAAAAGTTATCGTGGTGCACCTTGGTGAGAAATCTCCATGATTCCCAAGGTTCGGAAGTGGAAGCGGGAGCTTTTCCCTTTCTCTTTCTTGAGTCTTCGCCGGCTTTTGGTGCCATACTTAGGAATGGTAGAAGTCAAAAAGCAAAGCTTTTGCAACACCAAACTTAAGAAGTTTGCTCGTCCTCGAGCAAATATGAACCAAAGAAAAGAAAAGAGTAGAAGAAAGAAGGAAAAGATAGAGATAGAGGGAGGGAAGGGCTTCGGCCAAGTAGGGGAATGGTGAAGAAGAAGAGTGTGTAAAGTGTATAGGGTTAGATGGACAAAGTGTTGAGGAGGTGTGTGAAATAAGGTTTGTATGAGGTGGTATTTATAGGGGTGGAAGGGTGAGAGTTCGGTTATGGGGGGAAAGAATGGGTGGGAATAGTTTGAATTTGAAGTGGGTGGGGTTGGTGGAGAATTAAAGTGATGAGATTTATGATAGTTTTTTGGGGAATAGTGTGTATGAGGAAGAGGAAAAGTAGGGTGTGGGTTTCAAGTTTTAGAAAAAGTAGGAGAGAGAAGAAAAAGGTAGGGTAAGTGGGGTACGTAGAGATTCTGTGGGACCCACTGACTGAGAAGTTTCCAAACACGAGCTGCCTGTCCCATACCTGGCGTTCAATGCTAGGAATGGGCATTAAATGCCCATTACGGGTCAAAAGGTTGGCCCTGGCTGCTCCCTATGGGGCATTGAACGCCCAGGCTATTCCCTCTCTGGTGTTCAACGCCAGCAATGTGTCCCTGAGGGGCATTGAACGCCCAGACTGCTCCCTATCTAGCATTCAACGCCAGAAATAGGCTCCTCATTGGACGTTGAACACCCATCTTCCTCCTTGTCTGGCATTCAAGTTCTCCCCAGGGTGTTCTGTTTTCAATTCTAAATGTCTTTGTCACTGTCCTAAGTGCTGTACACGATCACAAACAACAAAAAGCAAAGAAAAACTATAGAGAATAAACTAAAAACAAAATCAAATGAGAATAAACAAAAGAAAAAAAGCAATAGTACTCTAATCATGGTTGGGTTGCCTCCCAACAAGCACTTCTTTACCGTTATTAGCTTGACAGAAGGCTCCATTACAGAGGTAGGTAGGGGCTCAGATCTTCACCCCTTACAGTGAACTTTCTTTCGGTGTTCTCATGAATGAGCTCCACATACTCTAGAGAAAAGATTCTACTCACTGTGTGTGGAATGACTGGACTCTTGGTGAAGACAACTCTCATGCTAGGTGAGAGGCCTTCAGTGGGGATCTTCTTGTCCCTCTAGCCTTTAGCTACCTTCTTCTCAGTACCTTCCTTCCCAATGCTTGATGATGGTTGCCTAATACCAAACTTAGAATTGGTGTCTAGGGGCTCTGTAAAGCTCTGTACTGAGAGGGAAGGTTGAAACACTATATGTTGTACAATGGTACCTCCTGTATCAGAAGGAGACTGAGGCTTGGGGATCTTGAACAAGATACAGTCCTCATGCAACCTCAGAACTAGCTCTCCTCCTTCCACATCAATTATGGCCTTAGCAGTGGCTAGGAAAGGCCTTTCAAGGATGATGAATTCAATTCTGTCCTCCCCAATATCTAGGATCACAAAATCCGCAGGGATGTAAAGGTCTTCAACCTTCACTAGGACATCCTCCACCATGCCATGTGCCTTTTTCAGGGACTTGTCTGCCATCTCCAATGAGATCTTAGCACGCTGCACCTCCAGAATTCCTAGCCTCTACATTATAGATAGAGGCATAAGATTGATGCTTGAGCCAAGGTCGCATAATGCCTTCTCAAAGGTGATGGTCCCTATAGTACGGGGAATCAGGAAGCTTCCGGGATCCAGCAGCTTCTGAGGATGCTTCTTTTGGACCAAGGCACTGCACTCTTTGGTTAGTACCACAGTCTCATCTACCTTTGAGGCCTTCAATCATGCCATGGAAGGGGTAGCCTTCTCCAATTCCTCTGCCCGAGAGGAATTGGCTTTCAGCTTCCTAAGGATTTCCAGGAACCGAGCAAATCGCTCCTCCTTAGGCTCCTCTTCCTCGTCTAAAGAAGAGTATTCTTCAGGTTTCTCTCTCAGTAAAGGGGCGTGCAAGGTGACTATGTCAGTCTCCTCATGAGCTCTGATTTCCCTGAGCTCCTCAATAGCAGGCTCCTCTTTGGGTTCAATGAAGGAATCTCTGGGATCCTCTTGCTCAGCTGACCAACCTGTATCTCCAGGTTACTGATGAAAGACCTAGTTTCTGCCAGGAAACTATGGGTGGTCTTGGAGAGGTTAGAGACTATAGCAGCCAAGTCAGAGAGGCTCTGCTTGGGTGTCTCCATCTGCTGCTGAGATGGTTCATAGGGTCTATTACCGAACCTGTTCTGGTTTATTCCACCCTGACTGTTATTGAAGCTTTGTTGACACTTCTGCTGATTTCTCCACCTGAAATTGGGGTGGTTCCTCCATCCTAATTGAAAGTATTTGAATAGGGATCGTTGTTGGAGTTTTTGGAGGCATTTCCCATATAGTTCACCCCCTCCATGGTGGTTGATGAGTGAAGATTTTGCACCGATTTGGATTTTCACACTTAAGATAACTTTTGTTGCAAGTATAGACCAAACCGGCAATTTAAATCACAAACATCAAAGTTTAAAATTTCTAATTAACCGAGAGTATTCAAACCTCGGGTCGTTCTCCCTAGGAACTAGTGCCAACAAGTGCACAATTTTGGTTGTGAGAAGCAAATGGGTTTTCAATGATGGAAGTAAACAAACAAATAAAGAGATAAAAGAACAAGACAAAATTACAATTAATAAACTAATAAAGGAATAAAGGAACTAAGTATGTAATATAGACAAGTAATGCTATAAAATGAGGAAAAATGGTTCAAAACATAAATGAAACCTTGACTTGGGATGAGTTATGGAATCCTTTCCTTGCCATAACCACAACTATGATTATTATGATGGATTAATCTCACTAAGTCAACCCTTACATCGAAGAGTAAGTCTAATGAGCATAATTGTCATTAATCCACAAATCCTAGCTAAATTACCAAACTAGTTGGTAAAAAGCTAGCGTTAGTGAAAATAATAACAACTAACAACCCAAGAATTATCACTAAATGTTGGATATTATGGCTCTAGTAATCCATAAACTCACTTCCCCCAAGCCAAGGGGTGGAAAACTAGCCTATAACTAAGATTGGCATTTCATCAAACACATAGAGGGCATAATCATAAAACATGGAAAAATTAGGAAAATGGTAAAAGCTTTGAACTACTAATGATCAAAATCAATAAAAGCATTCAAACAAACATAAAAAAGCCATCAAACATCAAATTAAATAACTAGAAAGCCAAAATTGTAAGACTATGTATATATTGACAAGGAAAAGTAAATTAGAAGAGAGTGTAGAACAAGTGTAGTAATTGAAAGAAAAATTAAAGAAATACTTACAATAAGATAGCAAAATCCAAAAGCAAAACTTGAACTATAAAATGCTACAAACCCTAATTAAGAACCCTAAGAGAGAATTTCCTAATCTACACTACTCCTACTCCTACTATGTGTTTTTCCTATTCTAAGATGGCTCTCTTCATATGGCATGAAGTTCCCTTCATATAGCACTTGATTTCAGCATCCAAGCCTTCTGAAATGGGCCAAGGGAGCCCCAAAATCGCGAGCCACGTGCTTCATTAATGAAGTCACGCGCTGGTACCTGTGCATACGCACAGATGTGTGCGTATGCACACTTCGCTGAATTTCCACTTGTGCGTACGCACAGAGGGTTGTGCGCACGCACACATGCTGATTTCTTTCTTGTGCGTATGCACGTAGGGTTGTGCGCACGCATGCATGGCTGTGTGCTTCCTCTTTGTTTTCTTCATGTTTTCTCCCTTTGTACAAGCTTCCTTCCACTTTTGCATATCCATTCTTGCCTCTTTTATCTGAAATCACTCAACAAACATGTCATGGCATAAAATGAAAAAAAAAATGAAATTAAATTGCTCAATTTAAGCACAAAAACATATGTTTTCACATTTAGGTTCAATTTAAGGATCAAACACAAAAGTATCCTATTTTGGTGCTTAAGTGTAGGTTTATGTGATGAATTCCACTCAAATCAAGCTAAAATATCTCATCAAATATGGACTCATCAATTCCCCCACACTTAAACAATAGCATGTCCTCATGCTAAACCAAACAAGGAGAATGATAAAAAGGGAAACAACTTATTGAATGCAACTACCTATATGCATGCAAGTATACTATATACTATCTATACCTATATATACTATAGTATCCTATTGAATTGCTGAAAACAAACAATCAAACTTCCAAGCAAGTATATAGACATATAGGGCTAAGCAAAGAATTAATTCAATGCAATCAAAATCTAGAGAATTGATTTAACTCATCAAAATGAAGCAACTTGCAAGAATACATAATAAGAAGTATGGAAACATAGAGTTGAGTGATCGAACCTCACTAGGTGTGTATACAATCTCAACGCTCGGTGTTTTAGGGTTTAATCACTCAAGTACCTCACTCAACCTATATGCACCAAATCACAAAAATGCATTCTAACCACCGATTGCTTCTTTTCACACACATTCATGCCTTAGTTTCTATTCAAAACACATATGCATTCCTTATTTATTTTTTTCTTTTCTTTGGGGCGACCTTTGTCCCCTCTTATTATTTTTTTCATTTTATTTCTCTCTTTTTTTTCTTTTTTCTAAGACAAATGCATATGGTTAAGGCAAATTGATACATGAATGTGCACCCATTTTCTATTTTTTTTCTTTTTCAAAGCATATCCAATACAAACTTTTTCATTCACTACCAATGTTTCCCAAAATTCTCCCCCACACTTAAATGAAACACACTCCTCAACCTAAGCTAATCAAAGATACAATTCAAGGTAATTCATGGTTTTCTGCTTAGGGTTATGATGTGCTAACAATTAGAACAAAGGGGATTAAGAGGCTCAAAAGGGTTAACAAAAGTAGATGCAAGGGTAGGTCCATATGGGTGAGTGAGTTTAGTAAAAAAATGGCCTCAATCATGCTAAATGCATTCAAAACATCAAACATTAGAAATAAAGAATCAAGCAAAACCAAGATTACAATCATAGAAGGAGCATAGCACACAATGAACAAAAATAGTGGTTAAAATGTGTAACCACTCAATATAGGCTCAAATCTCACAAGGTATTTATTCTATCTCTCTTCTATGTTCCAAAAAATCATTCAAGCAAGTTTAAAAATAATTTTCCAAATCAATTCAATAGAACGCCCTAAAAACAAAATTCTTGGAGACCTTTGTTGTTTTTTTCACCAAAATTATTTCATATATGTATGTATGTTGTGATGGATGCAATCTTCAAAATTTTCTAGTTCTTTTCCTAATTTTCAACAACCAAAACCTGACATGAACAATTACGACAATATTGAACTAGGCATTATGATATTCACATCATCCAATCACAACTTCTATCTATAAAATATATACCATGCAAAAGATGCAAAATGTAATAGATATGAACTATGAAGAAAATACAATGCAACAATAAAAAATATTCCATATATCTACAAGAAACATAATAAAAGAAAACAAAAAACGAAAAACAAAAATGAAGTTCAAAGTGTTCGGAAAAGAAAAGTTACGCCCCAAAAATGGCGAATTCTCCCCCACACTTAAGCGGTTGCACGGTCCTCCGTGTACGAACACAATCCGGGGGCAATGTCTCTCAAGAGCTCCACTTTCAGTTTGCAGATGCGGGGGCTCGGGTTGCATGGAAATTGCCAAGTTCAATGCATTCTCGGCATCTCCATCCTTGGTGTCCTCCTCCTCTCCCGGCTCCATGCCGTTATATCTCATCCTCAAAAAAGAGTGAATAAGGTATAAATAGGAATCATAGGGCAAGTAGCACAAAATGGTAAAGGTGGGAGCTAATAAGTATCTAATTGAGGAAGTTTGCATAGTGGTGTGGTATGATGAAAATGAGCCGTATGTGTATTCGAATTATGCGCGCGGTTAGAATACACACAACGGCCGGTTAAAACGGCATCCACACAATCAAAAAGTAATAGCATGTGTTCCTCAATTAAGTAGCCTAGGTTGCAGGTAAAGAATAAGAAAAACTTAGGGCCCAAGCAACCCTAGGTAACCACAAAAGTGAATTGAGTGATTGATATATTGGATATTGTGATTATGCAAGTGAAAGCGCAAGATTGATATAAAAGCACAATAAACAATAACCAATCCAATAACGAACAGAAAACTCCTTATTCATCATGAAACATAAAGAAAGAGTTACATGGTAAGATACTTGTTACAAAAAAATGACAAGCTTGATAAGAATCAAGTTGAGTTACTCAAACAAATGCAAAGCATTAACAAGGAGTAAGTATCGGTCATGTGATGAATTTAACTTTAAAAATCATGATGAACAAGTAGTTTTAACTCAATTCACTCAGTTCAATGCACTTACATAATTTTTCTTAGTGGTACAGTCAAAACATGAGTTATCAAACCCACTAGGTGCTTGCATATTAAAGCAAAGTATATGTGCTTTGATGAAGTTCACTCAAGAAGCAACCGAATCAACCTTAATCAAACACTTGTAACTTATTCAAAATCAACTAAAGAAAAACTAATATAATTATTAAAATAAAAATGAAATGCAATGAAAACTAAGTAAAACAAGTAGAGAAACATGGAAAAGGCAAGAGAAGAGAGGGATGGAGGGTTGGAAGTGTGTTAGCGCTTAATTCAAAGTGCAATAAAAATTTGGCCCAAAATAACACTTGTGCGTACGCACAGAGATGTGTGCGCATGCACACCAGGTGAAACAGGGGAGACGTGCGCTCGCACAAGGTGTGCGAACGCTCTGAACAGAGAGGGGAACAAGACTCATGCGTACGCACAAAACACTTTTTTTTAAAGGATCATGGGAGCGTGCGCACACAGATCCATGCGCACGCACAGGGGAAAAAGTGAATGGAATAAAAGTGGAATTAAATTGCTCAATTTAAGCACAAAAACGTATGTTTTCACATTTATGTTCAATTTAGGGATCAAACACAAAAATATGCTATTTTGGTGCTTAAGTGTAGGTTTATGTGATGAAATCCATTCAAATCAAGCTAAAATATCTTATCAAATACGGACTCATCAGTGGTTCAAGTGTTATCACCTATGTCCACCTCATAGCCTGTCTCTAGACAATAAGCATCTGAGCTCTGTGTCCCACTCAAGTGCTGAGTGATCATGTTGATCTGCTGGGACATCAGCTTGTTCTGAGCCAAGATGGCATCTAAGGTATCCACTTCTAAGGCACCTCTCTTCTGAGCAGCCCCATTGTTCACCGAGTTCCTCTCAAAAGTGTACATATACTGGTTGTTGGCAACCATGTCGATGAGTTCCTGTGTCTCTTCAGGCATCTTCTTGAAGTGGAGGGATCTACTTGCCGAGTGGTCCAATGACATCTTAGATACTTCAGATAGGCCATCATAGAAGATGTCTAGTGATAAACCACTATTTTATGGTTTATATTGTGTTTAATTGTGTGGTTTTATCATGATCCTTACCCACTTATTCATTAAATTAGCATGAAATTATAATTCCTTCCTGAATTTATAACATGTTTGAAAACTGCTTCCTAGAGACTTTAATTATGTAATTTTAATTCTCTTTTATTTCATTCGATGACGTGATCTGTGTGTTGAGTGTTTCAGACTTTATAGGGTATGAACGAGTTGGAGATTGGAAAGGAAGCTAGCAAAAATGGAAGGAACACAAGAATTTGAGGAGATAACCAGCGAGAAGTGATGCGATCGCATGGCTCACGTGACCGCGCGAAGGAGAGCAAATCGCAGTGACGCGGCCGCATGGCTCAAGCGGCCGCGCGGATTGGAAAAGCTAAGGCGACGCGGTAGTGTGGACGACGCGAACGCGTGGAAAGGAAAAATGCGAATGACGCGTCCGCATGGATGACGCGATCGCGTGACATGTGCGATCTGCATAATCTGCAGAATTCGCTGGGGGCGATTTTGGACCTTATTTCGACCCAGTTTTCGGCCCGGAACAGCAGACTAGAGCCAGAGAATATGCAGAAACAAAACACAACATTCATTCTACACAATTTTCAATTTTAGATCTAGTTTTTCCTCCTCTAGGTTTTTCTCTCTAGGTTTTTAGAATTTTAATTTTCAATTGGTCTTAGCGTTGGAACATTGAGAAGAGTTATTTCCTCATCAATACTTCGTCATTCTAGTTCGTTCTCTTAACTGGGTTTTATTCTTCCATGTTCTTTGCTTTGTTCAATTTTGTCAATTGAATATTTTCATGATTATTCAGTACAAGGATTATTTCTTCCATTTTAATTTATTTTCCATTCCAATAATCATGTCTTCTTTTAATTTCCTTTCATATGTTATGGATTTATTATTTACAATGAGTGAGTAGTTTCCTCACTTGATAGGGAGTTGATTGAAAGGAACTCTTGAGTTGGAATGATTGAAAGAAAATTTGTAATTGGGTTAACTGTTGGATTGTTATCTAATCACTAACACCAATCCCTTTGAACTAAGTGGGTTGCAACTCGTGAATAGATCTAGCATTCCAACTTGTTTGACTTTCCTTTACCTAGTAAAGGATAACTAAACAGAACAACCATTAATTATAAATTAATCTTGAAATCATTCAATCAACAATAGAGATTCCAACTAATCAACTCCCAGTCAAGGCTTTTAGTTCATATTAATTGAATTTTCTCAATTTAATTTCCCACCTATTTAACTCAACTTCTTGGAACATCTGATTAATAAAATAGCACACTTCTCTGCAACTCGTTGGGAGACGACCTGGGACTTAAACTCCCAGTAATTTTTAAATTAAACTCTCTGTGACATATTTCTAAATTGATAGGTAGATTTTCGGTGAGTTAAGAACTATACTTGCAACATAACTATTTTAATAATTTTTAATTCACCAACTTCTGTGTCTCATCAATTTTTGGCGTCGTTGTCGGGGAATTAAAAATTATTAAAATAGTTACGTTGCAAGTATAGTTCTTAACTCACCGAAAATCTGCCTATCAATTTAGAAATATGTTACAGAGAGTTTAATTTAAAAATTACTGGGAGTTTAAGTCCCAGGTCGTCTCCCAACGAGTTGCAGAGAAGTGTGCTATTTTATTAATCAGATGTTCTAAGAAGTTGAGTTAAGTAGGTGGGAAATTAAATTGAGGAAATTCAATTAATATGAACTAAAAGCCTTGACTGGGAGTTGATTAGTTGGAATTTTTATTGTTGATGGAATGATTTCAAGATTAATTTATAATTAATGGTTGTTCTGTTTAGTTATCCTTTACTAGGTAAAGGAAAGTCAAACAAGTTTGAATGCTAGATCTGTTCACGAGTTACAACCCACTTAGTTTAAAGGGATTGGTGTTAGTGATTAGATAACAATCCAACAGTTAACCCAATTACAAATTTTCTTTCAATCCTTCCAACTCAAGAGTTCCTTTCAATCAACTCCCTATCAAGTGAGGGAACTACTCACTCATTGTAAATAATAAATCCATAACACATGAAAGGGAATTAAAAGAAGACATGATTATTGGAATGGAAAATAAATTAAAATGGTGAAAATATTTAATTGACAAAATTGAACAAAGCAAGGAACATGGAAGAATAAAACCCAATTAAGAGAACGAACTAGAATGACGAAGTATTGATGAGGAAATAACTCTTCTCAATATTCCAATGCTAAGACCAATTGAAAATTAAAATTCTAAAAACCTAGAGAGAAAAACCTAAAGGAGGAAAAACTATATCTAAAACTGAAAACTGTGTAGAATGAATGTTGTGTTTTGTTTCTGCATATTCTCTGGCTCTAGTCTGCTGTTCCGGGCCAAAAACTGGGTCGAAATAAGGTCTAAAATCGCCCCCAGCGAATTCTGCAGATTATGCAGATCGCACATGTCACGCGATCGCGTCATCCATGCGGACGCGTCATTCGCATTTTTCCTTGCCACGCGTTCGCATCGTCCACGCTACCGCGTCGCCTTAGCTTTTCCAATCCGCGCGGCCGCGTGAGCCATGCGGCCACGTCACTGCGATTTGCTCTCCTTCACGCGGTCGTGTGAGCCATGCGATCGCGTCACTTCTCGCTGGTTATCTCCTCAAATTCTTGTGTTCCTTCCATTTTTGCTAGCTTCCTTTCCAATCTCCAACTCGTTCATGCCCTATAAAGTCTGAAACACTCAACACACAGATCACGGCATCGAATGAAATAAAGGAGAATTAAAATTACATAATTAAAGTCTCTAGGAAGCAGTTTTCAAACATGTTATAAATTCAGGAAGGAATTATAATTTCATGCTAATTTAATGAATAAGTGGGTAAGGATCATGATAAAACCACACAATTAAACACAATATAAACCATAAAATAGTGGTTTATCAACCTCCCCACACTTAAACATTAGCATGTCCTCATGCTTAATTGAAGGAGATAAGGAAATAAGTATGAACACGTAGAAATTCATGAAATGCAATGCAAGCCTATATATATATATAAATAAATGCAACTATATGATTCTTGCCCACTTGATCCAAAGTAAATAAGCTCTTTAAAACAATTACAAATCAAATTCCACTAATTCTATCAGTATACAATAAAAACAGATAAAAGTGCAAGAAGATAGCTCATGAAAGCAGGGAACATGAAAATTCAAGCATTGAACCCTCACTGATAATGTATGTACGCTCTAATCTCTAGTGTATAGGGTAATCACTCTATCCTTCTCTAATCATGCTTTCTAACTTTTGTTCTTCTCCTAACCAATCAACAACAGTTAATATACCAATGCAAACATCATGAGGTCTTTTCAAGGTTGTGATGGGGCTAAGGTACAGGTAGGGGGATACATTTGGTCAAGTGAGCTAATAAATTGAATCTTTAATTAACCCAAGCTTCAACCTAAGACTATGTATTTTTTTAATGTAATCTTAAAGTTCATACCTAGCTACCCAGAATTCCCTTTTTTTATCCATACTCATGTATTAACTTTTTATTTGATTCTATCATATGTGCATTGATCTTTGAATTCTGAATTTAACATTGGGGTAATTTTTGTCCCCTTATTTATTTATATAAATTTTTTTTCTTTTTTTTTTGACATTAAAATAAATATAGCTTATCAATGCACATAGATTTTTAATTCTTATAGTTTCACATGAGTAGGTATCTAAATTTCCATTAAATTCTCATGACACATTCCCTTAACAACTTTTATTCCCACAATTTCCCATACTTAACTAGCACATACAATTCTATCTTAAGCTAACCAAAGATTCAATTTGGGATATACAATTATTTTTCAGCTTAAGGTTAGTAATGTGGTAAAATATAGAACAAATGGGATTTAGAGGCTCAAAGTGGTTAACAAAGGTAATTGAAAAGGGTAGGCTTAATTTGGATAAGTGCGTTTAAACAAATAATGGCCTCGATCATGTGCAAGTATGCAAATATAATAAATATTGGACATATAAGATAAAACAAAATATAGATTACAATCATAGAGAAGTAAACACACAAGAAAGAAATAATTATGGTTAAATAATGTAACCATACATAAAGGCTCAAATCTCTCACAGGTTGTGTGTTCTTTAGCTTAGATGTCATGTTCCAAATACAACTCAAGCAAATTTATCATAAAATTTTGAAAAATTAGTGAAATTTTGTTCCAAAGATAGAGTCTTAAAAGAAACTTATTGTCTTTTCAATCAAGTAGAACATGCATGCAACTATCCTAACCTATGCAATTTATTCTATTCTATAAAAGAAAGAAAATCTAACTAAAATATCCTAATTATTGGTGCTAGAAAAGAGAGATTACCTCCGGAAGTCAGGTACTGACAGACCTCCCCACACTTAAGGCTTTGCACCGTCCTCGGTGCCGTCTGTCAGGAACAGGGGTGGGCTGGTAGCAGTATCTCCACAATCGAGACCGTCATGGCTCCCTGTGCTGGTAAAAGAGGTGGAGTCCGGGGTATCCGAGTCCCTGAAGTGTCCCTTGAGTAGCTCCTTGAGGTGTTTGAATCGGCGC
Source organism: Arachis ipaensis (assembly GCF_000816755.2). NCBI lineage: Eukaryota > Viridiplantae > Streptophyta > Magnoliopsida > Fabales > Fabaceae > Arachis > Arachis ipaensis. The sequence continues at coordinate 32,849,662 of NC_029789.2, forward strand.
TCGTTACGGTGCTCTCTCATCTTTGCTTTCTGTTCTTGCCGATCCAACCTTTCGATTATCTGCTGGAGCAATTCATCAGTTGTAGGTGCTTGTGGGGTTGAAGAAGGATTATCTTCAACTGGAGTAGTAGGAAGGCTTGTAGTGGCTGCTGAGAGTCTGAGGTATTTCCCGTTAGGGACATACTGATCATCCCGCGGAATCACGGCTTTGGTGTCCCCAGTTCTGTAGGAGACTCCGGCTGTTGAGACAAGATCTGAGACCAAGGCGGGGAAAGGTAAGTTACCCACAATTTGTACGTGTTCCATAGCATTCCGGATATGTCTTGAGAGATTCAGAGGTTGGTCTGTAAGGATGCACCAAAGTAGAACAACCATGTCCGCAGTGAAGGAGGACTCATAAGTGCTCAGAAAGACGTAATAGGACATGATCTGTGCCCATACGCGAGCCTCCAAGGTAAGTGCTGAAGCCAAGAATCTCTTAGGGCGGGTACGGTGGTATCCGTAGATCCAACGGCTGCCAGGTAATGCGATAACTCCGAGAATGGAGTCCCAGTCAAATTGGTACCACTGACGCTTAAGTGCGGCATTTTGGAAGGCGTCCATTCCTTCTGGAATAGAGGGAAGACTCAGAGCTTGCTGAATGGCCTCTTCGGTGATGGGGACTTGCTTCTGCCGGACATAAACAGACTGCAGGGTTGGCATGTAGAAGTTAGAGTAGAACTCAACTACCCAAGAAAGATTGACCTGCCTTGGTTGTCTCCGTAGGAAACCCCATTGTCTTCGTGCAATTTGCGGCTCAACAAAGGAAGCAATATTGGACGGGAGGATAAGAAGGTATTCATTGTTATAGTTTCGTTCTGCCAGGATAGGGAACATCTGCTCACAGTAGCGATTGGAAAATCGCGCAGTGTCCTTTGCTGGAAAGGCTTTCTCCTTCTCATCAACCTTTATTATCCTCTTAACTCTTTTTGTTGAGGGCTTGACTGCGGTTGAAGAAGGCTCTGCTACTAATGCTCTTTTAGTTCCTCTTCTTGCTGGTGGTTTGGAAGTAGCTTTCTCTTTTCCTTTCTTGGTGGCCATCCTGAAAGAAGGGAAGAGAAAGTAAATTAAATTTAAAGAGATATACAGCAAGGAAGAAAATGGAAAAGAGGGGGATGGATGCACATTAAGATATACTGACATTAACACATGCTCGCGAGTACACGTGAAAAGCCAACAATGGAAAATAGCTAGTGCATATAAAGAAAAGTGACTGCAAGGTGTTTATTGGCATGCCGGCAAAGGGCATGAGTAGCATAGACCAAGCAATACTTTGTAACAAACCATCACATTTGTATTGACAATTAAATTCAATTAATACAATAGTAAAGGGAAGTTGTAAAAAGCAAGCATTGAATAGTATAACAATATAGAGAAGTGCATAATGCCATTTGAGCTTTTTCACAAACACATAGCATGCATGTTGAATAAGGTATAGAAAATATGAAGGTGAACATGCAAGAAATCCCTTAAATAGAATAAAAATAATTGTCAAACAATTTGCAACAATCCACAAGCATATAATGAAGGATAATGACTCAAAAAAGAAAAACAAGTAAATTTCTAACACCATGTAAAAAGGAAAAAGAAAAAGAAAGAAAATATGAATAATGAAAAGAAAAAGAAAAGAAAAGAAAATACATATAAAATAATAAGAATGATAGAAAAAGAAAGAGGGAAGAAGAAAGTAAAACCTTGTTAATGGATGTGAGATAGAGAGTGAAAGGTAAGATAGAAGGGGGAAGGGGGAAGGAAGAAATAAGGAGGGAAAAGAAAAACTAGGATTTGGAGGAGAGAAAGATAAGATAATTTGGCAATTTAGGTTGAGCTGTGCGGCGCACGCGACGCGGCCGCGTGGGGCACGCGTTCGCGTGAATGCGCTTCAAGTAAGGTGACGCGATCGCGTCGGTCACGCGGTCGCGTGACCCATGTTAAAAATTAATGATTTTGATCAGAGATTTGTGCGAGAGCGAGGCTGCCCTTGCGCCAGTAGCATAAAATGGGTCACGCGACCGCGTGACCGACGCGACCGCGTGACCGACGCGACCGCATCATTGAGTTTAAGCGCAAGTCGCGCGACCGCGTGCCCCACGCGACCGTGTCGCTTGCGCCGCACAGTTTTCCCAATTTGCCAATTATCATATCTTTTTCTCCCCAAATCCTTATTTTTGTTTTCCCTTATTATTATTTCTTTCTTTTCTCTTTTTTCCCTTCTCATTCTTCCTATCTTTTATTTTATTTTACTTAATTTATTTGCATATTTCATTCATTGCATCTTAATTTTGCGCATCTTTTTATTTTTTTTCTAAATTTATTATTTTTCCATTGGTGTTAAAAATTTCTTACACAACTGTTACATCTTTTCTGGTATTTTCTTGGTGCTTATGACTTATTTTATTCTGGATAGGTAATATTATTTATATCAATGCCAATCTTTTATACCTGTATTACTTTTACATTGACATGAATTTTTATTATCTCTCCACGCTCTCCCTCACCGTTGCAAAATTTTTGCACTCTTGCTTTGCCATGTACTTCTACTATTTTCTCACTTGCATGTTGTAGCTACCATGTAATTGAGACCCTCATTATTTGGCATTAATCAACCCATATTTTAATTATTTTTTATCTTTATTTTGGGTTACTTTTCTTTCCTTTTTCTTTCAGGATGGCCACCAGAAAGAGAACCGGAAGACGTTTTACCTGGGAAAGACAACAAGTCCATCAGCACATTCCTTGATGAGAAAAGCATCAGTTGGAACAACCCGTCCACCTGCACATCTTAGCATGCACCGAGGACGGTGCAATCTTTAAGTGTGGGGAGGCGATACCGATCTCCATGGGTTGGTATTTTCTTCTCAAACACCAATATTTTATTTTCCTTGTTAGTGTTTCATTTGCATGTTTGATTGCATGATTATTTGATTTTGTGCATATTTTACCACTTGGTTAAAGTAATATTTTCTTTTTCAAGAAACCTTTTAAGAGCATTTCACTAATTTGAAAAAAAAATTTAATGTTACACTTGTTTGAAGAGATATTATACTGGAACATGGTTTAGAGCTCGAACACACAAAACCTGTGAGATTTTGAGCCTATTTGAATTTGTTGTATTTTACCAACCAATATTTTATTTTTGGTGTGTGTTTTTCTCTCTAAAATTGTGATCTTTGTCTTGCTTAATTCTATATTTACATGGTTTGATGTATGCATACACTTACATGATTGAGGCCTTTGTTTTACTGAGCTTACATACCCATATGGCCTTACCTTTCATTATCCTTTGCAAACCAATTTGAGCATATTTTACCCTTTTTTATTCTTTATTTTAGCTCATCACTAACTCTAAGTGGAAAACAATAATGTCCTTAATTTGAATTCTTAGTTAGCTTAGACTAGTGAGAGTGCTCATGAATTAAGTGTGGGAAAAAGTGGGTTTGAAAATGTTTGGTTTAAGAATTGGGTGTTATATATCTTTATGAAAATGTGAAAGAAATAGGACATGTTCATGCATTCAATAAATTAATCATATGCATTAAGAAACACAAAAAAGAAAAAGAAAATATATATATATATATAAAGAGAAAAAAAAGAAGAAGAAAAAGAGAGAGAAAAAGAAAAGAAAAAGAGCAATTAATAAAAGGGGACAAAATGCCCCAAAGTAAGTGGTGAAAGCAATGCATATGAGTTGTACTTGAAATTAGAACACATGAATATGTGGAAAACATTGTTAATGGATGGTTAGATGTTGTATTATGATTAAAGATTTGTTTACTTTTAACTAAGTAGGTAGAAACATTTTGCATGTAGTTACATTCATAGGTTGCACTTCATACATTCTACCATCCCTCTTCATCTTTATAGCTTCTCTTGAGCTTAGTATGAGGACATGCTAATGTTTAAGTGTGGGAAGGTTGATAAACCACTATTTTATGGTTTATCTTGTGCTCAATTGAGTGGGTTATATCAACCCTTTACCCACTTATTCATAATATTTGCATGGTTTTATATTTTCTTCTTGATTTTGTGCTATGATTGAAAACATGATTCTTTAATCTTATATTTGCTTATTATTAATCCTCTCTTATTACCATTAGATGCCTTGATATGTGTGTTAAGTAATTTCAGAGATTACAGGGCAGGAATGGCTCAGAGGATGGAAAGGAAGCATGCAAAAGTGGAAGGAATACAAGAAGTTGGAGAAATTGCTAAGCTGTCCAGCCTGACCTCTTCGCACTCAAACGGCTATAACTTTAGCTATAGAGGTCCAAATGGCGCGGTTCTAGTTGCGTTGGAAAGCTAACGTCCAGGGCTTCGATTTGATATATAATATGCTATAGTTTTCCTGACGCTAGGCGACGCGACCGCGTTGAACTTCAATTGGCAAGATAACAATTAACAATTATGCTGTTGAATTGGATAACTCCTGAGTTACTGATTTCTTAACCAAAACCAAAAGGAAAAGAGTAAATCTACTGGAATAAAAATATCTTCAGATGGGAAGCAATAATCATGTAAATAAAAGAAAGCAATATTAAACTGAAATACCTCAAATTGCATTAACAAAAGAACTTAAATCTAACATAGACATGCATAAATTAAATTGGAAAAATAAATAAAAGAACATTGAACCTAGGATTGAGAGTCACTCCTAAAACTAAGAGAAGTCCTAAATCCTAATCCTAAGAGAGAGGAGAGAACCTCTCTCTCTAAAAACTATATCTACTCCTAAAATTATGAATTATGAAAGCCTCCTCATGAATGGATGCATTCCTCCACTTTATAGCCTCTAATCTATGTTTTCTGGGCCAAGAACTGGGTCAGAAACAGCCCAGAATTCGCTGGTCTCGAATTCAACCACGCTGGAATTCCGTCACTGCGACGCGACCGCATGGAGCACGCGGTCGCATCGCCTAGCGTCAAGAAAACTATAGTATATTATATATCAAATCGAAGCCCTGGACGTTAGCTTTCCAACGCAACTGGAACCGCGTCGTTTGGACCTATGTAGCTAAAGTTATAGCTGTTTGAGTGCGAAGAGGTCAGGCTGGGCAGCTTAGCAATTTCTCCAACTTCTTGTATTCCTTCCACTTTTGCATGCTTCCTTTCCATCCTCTGAGCCATTCCTGCCCTGTAATCTCTGAAATTACTTAATACACATATCAAGGCATCTAATGGTAATAAGAGAGGATTAATAATAAGCAAATATAAGATTAAAGAAGCATGTTTTCAATCATAGCACAAAATCAAGAAGGAAATATAAAACCATGCAAATATTATGAATAAGTGGGTAAAGGATTGATAAAACCCACTCAATTGAGCACAAGATAAACCATAAAATAGTGGTTTATCATCTAGCATGGTCCAATCTGAAATCATGTCAGGAGGACATCTCCTGATCAGTTACTTGTATCTTTCCCAAGTTTGATAGAGGGATTCAACCTCTTTCTTTCTGAAGGTTTGTACTTCCACCCTAAGCTTGCTCAGCTTTTGGGGTGGAAAGAACTTGGTCAAGAATCCATTGACCACCTTCTCCTAGGTGTCTAGGCTTTCCTTAGGCTGAGATTCTAGCCATATCCTTGCTCTGTCTCTTACAACAAAGGAGAAGAGCATGAGCTTGTAGACTTTTGGATTTACTCTGTTAGTCTTGACAGTATCACATATCTGCAAGAAGTCAGATATAAATTTGTTTGGATCTTCCTGTGGAAGTCCATGGAACTGACAATTCTATTGTACTAGAGTGACCAGTTGAGGTTTCAATTCAAAGTTGTTTGCACCAATGGCAGGTATGGAGATGCTGCGCCCATAGAAATTAGAGTTGGGTATAGTGTAAGATCCTAGGACCTTTTTTGCGTCACCCCCATTATCTGGGTTAGTTGCCATTGTTATATCTTCAACTTCTTGTTCTAGAGCTCCTGTGAGATTCCTTATGCCTCTGCTAGCCTGAGCTTGTTGTAGACGCCTTCTTAGAGTTCTTTTTGGTTCAGGATCTGGATCTGGATCAAGGAGAGGTTCTTTATCCCTACTCTTGTTCATAAACAAGAAGAAAGAAACCAATAAGAGAAAAGAATGGAGTCTCTATGTCAGAGTATAGAGGGCTCCTAGTGAGAGAGTTAGATGAAGAGAAAAGAAAAAGGAACACGTCTTTTAATTAGAAGGATTTTCGAAAATAAAGAGAGAAAGAATTAGAATTTTTGGAAAAGATGAGAGAGAAAGAGGTTGAATATTTTTGAAAAAGAAGAAGAGGGAGAGAGGTTAGAAGATTTTAAAAAAGAAGAAAGAGAAATAAGAATTAAAGAGACACCAAACTTTTAAAATTAAAATAAGATAAAACAAATAACTAACTAAAAAGATTTGGAGATAAAGAAAAGAAATATTTGAAAACAAAATAGAAGATTTGATTTTCGAAAATTTTTTGAAATTCAAAAAGAAAGAGTCAATCAAAAGATCTAAAATTTAAAATTGGAAAGAAAAGTCAAACAAGATAAGAATTTTAAAATTTAAGATAGAAGATTTGTTTTTGGAAAGTTTTGAAATTTAAAAAGAGAAAGTCAAAGAAATATTTTGAAATTCAAAATTTGAAAAGTCAAGAGAGAGAAAAACAATATAAGATAAGATTTTAAAAATTTAAAGATTTTAAAATTTAAAGATTTTTAAATAAAAAGAAAAGATAAGATAACCTCAACTCAAAGTTGTTTGCGCCAATGGCAGAAATGGAGATGTTGCGCCCATAGAAATCAAAATTAGGTATAGTGTAAGATCCAAGGACCTTTCTTGTGTCTCCTCCAACTTCTGAATTAGTTGCCTTTGTTGTATCTTCAGCTTCTTATTCTAGAGCTCCTGTGAAATTCCTTACGGCTCTGCTTGCCTGAGCTTGTTGCAGACGCCTTCTTAGAGTCCTTTCAGGTTCAGGATTTGGATCAAAGAGAGGTTCTTTATCCTTATTCCTGCTCATAAACAAGAAAAAAGAAACCAAGAAAAGAAAAGAAAAGAGTCTCTATGTCAGAGTATAGAGGACTCTTAGTGAGATGAGAGATAGGTAAAAGGAAAAGAAAAGGAAGGTATCTTTTAATAAAAAAAAAGTTTTCGAAAATAGAGTGAGAAAGAAAAGGAAGATTTTTGAAAAAGAAGAGAGAGAAAAGAGTTAGAACTTTTCGAAAATAGAAGAGAGAGAAAGAAGAATTAAAGAGACACCAAACTTTTTAAAATTAAAATAAGATAAAACAAATTTGAAAATAAAATAAAAGATGATTTTAAAAATTTTTGAAATTTTAAAAAGTAAAAGTCAATCAAAGATTTTAAAATTTAAATTTAGAAAGAAAGTCAAACAAGATAAGATAAGATTTTTAAAATTTAAGATAGAATATTTGATTTTGAAAAATTTTGAAATTAAAAAGAGAAAGATAAGATACTAAAAAGATAAGATACTAACAAGATACTAAAATTTAAAATTTTAAATTAAAAAGAAAGATAAGATAACCAAATTTTAAAACCAAAGAAAGAGATAAGATAAAGATTTGTTAAAGATAGACAAGATAACAAGAAATACAAGATTACAAGTCAAGACAACAAACTTAAAATTTTGAATTAAAATAAAAATATTTCGAAAAAATTAAAAATTAAAAGAAAAGAACAATACTAGATGGAAACCAAACTTAAAAATTTTGAAATCAAAGATATTAATTTTCGAAAAATTAAAAAGGAAAAACACTAAAAGACACCAAACTTAAAAATTTTGAAACCAAAGATATTAATACATCTTACTAACTACTCCAACAATGAGTGATTCATTCAATGGCAAGGCTGTAAGTGATTAAGCCATGGGTCGTGGTCATTAATCTCCTCTAATCCAAACCAAACGCCCGAACAGGTCAGTCAGTCTGGCAGAGGGTGAAGCTCACGCAACTCAATCTCTGATGATCCTACTCAAAACGCCACAGACAAGGTCGGATCTTCCGGATCAGAGAATGACGCTCTATGATTCTAGCCCTTAGAGCCACAGGAACCTCAATTACCCATGACTAACGAGATTTCATGTCGCATATCCCAATTAGCCTAAGTAACTTGTTGGAACCCGTGATGTACTCTCAAGCTGTAGCTCAATACTATCCGGGTCATGACTCGTAAAGAACTCATGTAGAACAAGGGGTCATACTTTCGTTCCACCCCATATTCATAAAGATGAAGAACAACAATACATCATAGAATAGAATCAAACATATATTAGAGTAGAAAAGTAATTGTATTAATCCATAGGAATCCGCAGATCTCCTAATCTTAACCTAGGAGTTTATCCGCTCATACTATACAGAAAATAGTGTATGATAAGTTCTGAGGGGATGAGGATCCTAAACATGGGAGATCTTCACCTATATATACTAATCTAATAATTAAAAATTACAAAAGTGATATAAACTAAGCAGAAAGGTGTGAAAATTCACTTCTGGGCCCACTTAGGTGAGTGTCTTGGGCTAATCTTGGCGTCCAACTTGAGGAATGGGTGTTGAACGCCTATTAAGGGGGTGTCCACGCTGCCTTGTGCTCCCTTAGTGGCGTTGAACTCTAGGTTTGGGCGTTCAACGCTAGCCTTGGTCCTCTTGGGGCATTGAACGCTGGAAAAGGTGTAGTTTGGGCGTTCAACGCCCGTTTTGGGCAGTGCAATCTAAAAAAAGTATATACCATTATATATTGCTGGAAAGCTCTGGAAGTTAGCTTTCCAACTCCATTGAGAACGCCTCAATTGGTCCTCGGTAGGTCCTAAAAAGCTCGTTTGAATGCATGGAGGTCAGGATTTTACAACATCTATACTCCTTTTTTGGCCTCTGAATCAGACTTTGTCAAAACGTGCTAAATTCACCCAAAATTTAGCTAGAATCATAGGAAAAACAAAATAGCTCAAATTAGTATCCAAAAAGTGAATTTTTCATTAAAACCTACTAAAACATCATAAAACTTAACAAAATATACTAAAAACACTAAGAAAGCAGTACTAAAAGGTGTATAAAATATCCACTCATCAGTGCATCCTAAAGAGGAGAGATAAAAATAGGTTTCAAGTAGAACAATGAGGAAGCACAAACAATCTAAAGAAAAATCCAAATGCTTAAGTTGCAAGTCTAAAGAATTGAGATACAAGTAATCTTGAGCAAACACAAGGTGACTTGATTCAATTTTTTGAGAAAATACGTATTGGAGTTGTGGAAATAAAAAGCTCATTATTATGAAAGTTCACAACAACAATAAATATTTAAGCAAAGTGGAATATCATTTGTTCATTTGGAAGATGTGAGAATCACATAAACAATGTGGTTGAGTTAAAGCAAAAGATGTCTGATCAAAACATCAATGTATAAGCACTTGTAATGTGATTACTCTATGTCAATTACTATGATGAACAATGGATAATTTAATTCAATTAAGGTCAATTCATTCATAAACAAGTCACCCATTAACAATGAAGCAAAGTCATGTAAGACATGGGTGATTAAAACTTCCAATTCAATGACTCAAGAAATACATTGATAAATTCAAGTTAATCATCATCAAGATTCATTTTTAACATTGTACAAATCATGGAATATGCCGAACAAGAAATAAGTTGAGTGCATATGATGGCTATTTCATATGAATCAAGCAAAAATGTCACTTGGGCAATTCATTTAAAACTTAATGTGCATTGTGCAAACACATCAAATTTAAGCTCAAATTCAATCAATAACAACCCAAGAATTCAGAAATCAAACATTTGCAATACAATAGCAACTAATCAAGACAATAAACTTAATCTAATTCATTTTATTGAAATTAAAACAAGCTAAAAAATTAACATAAAAAGAAATAAAACTTGAAAAGAAAAGGATGAAGAATGTAAGAAGAGAGGATGAATCAGTGGCACTTTTGATAGCCACTGTGAGGTCACAGCGGTCAGATCGCTACAGACACACCAGATTTCTCAGAGGACGGAAAAGCTCACTGGTGGAAAGGAAAAGAAAGAAAAGGAGAAGAAGAGGAAAGAAGGAAAGAAGAAAGAAAGGGGGTGGTGGCGGTAGCTAGATGGCAGCAGCGCGCCGGCGGCAGGGTCACTGAAAGGGGCTGGGCAGATCATGTGTGCGTGCACACGCATGTGTTTGCATGCACACAGAGCAAAATGTCAGGGGTTCACATGCACAGGGGCCTACGAGCGCTCCCAACAGAAGGAGTGCAATTGAGTTGGCGTATGCACGAATGGGTGCATACACATAGATTGTAGAAAAGGGTTTGTGTGCGTACGCACAAGAGGGTGCGAACGCACAAAGCACGAAACAAACTGGGATGCACATGCACAGAGAGGTGCGAGTGCTCCCAATAGGGGCTGTGTAGGCTAGTGTGCGTACGCACAGGTGGGTGCGCACACACAGGATGCAGAATTTGGTGATTGTGTGCGTACACACAAGGGTGTGCGCACGCACGATGCCCTATTTTTCCAAACTTTTTTTCTCAAATCCTAAGTTACTAAGCTTTAGTTCAACCAAAGTTCAATCCTCAAACATTTAAAATTCATACATTCATGATCCATATGCAAATTAATCTATCTATGCTCAAAAATTAAGCTAATCCTAAGTGAACCATCATATCAAAAGGGCAATTAAGTCAAAATAAAAACAAAAAGAGAAGGGTTAGAACAATATTACCATGTTGGGGTGTCTCCCACCTAGCACTTTGGTTTAACATCCTTAAGTTGGACATGCATGAATTCAATGATCAACATTGAAACCTCTCCGAGGAGGAAAATCTCCAACTCCTTGGCATGCTTGGATTGTGTGTGGTCCAATGCTATAGGCTCCTTGACAACCTTTTCTTCTTCATGTCCCACATTAGGCTCAACTACTGGCTCTTCAATTAGATCACAACCAAAGATAGAATATGCTTCATGGTTTGGTTTCTTGGCTCCCTCCAAGGTGAACTTCACCACTCTCCCCTCGGCTTCAAATGAATAAGACCCTGAAAATGCATCTAACTTGAACCAGGATGTCTTCAAAAATGGCCTCTCAAAGAGGATAGAAGATGGCTTGTCCGAATCAATCGAACGAGTTTCCAGAATGTGAAAATATACCGGGAATAGCAATTCTTGAATATTTACCAAGACATTCTCCGCAATTCCCACAACCGACACAATACTTTTGTCCACCAACACAAATCTTGCTCCAGACCGCTTCAATGGTTACACGTTCAACTTTTCATAGATATGGAGGGGCATGATGCTCACACAAGCTCCCAAATCGTACATATAATCCATGAACTTCATCCCACCAATCACACAAGTTACTAGGCAAGGACCGGAATCACTACACTTTTTCAGAATAAGAGAAGAGATAGAGTCATTTACCGGATTCTTACCTAACTCATCAATTTTCTCCTTGTGTGTGCAAACATCCTTTAGAAATTTAGCGTATTTTCGAACTTGTTGGATGGCTTGAAAAAAAGGGACGGTAATTTCCACATAAAGATTTCTACTACATTGGGGTCAAAGTCTTCATGCTTCTTAGCCGTTTTAGCTACCGATGGAAAAGGAATTCATATGGGCTCCTCAAGGGGATTTTTCCTTTTGGGTTCCTTGACCTTCAATACATCTTCCTCTTTTCTTACAACATCCTCCTTCTCACCTCCTTCAACCTCCACATCCTCTTCTATTTCTTCATCGTGGGTTTCCTTGCTCACACTCGTAGGCTTAAGATCAACTTCATCCAATTTGGTACCACTCCTTAAGGTAATAGCATTAATGCTTCCTTTAGGATTTGGTTGAGGTTGAGAAGGTAGGTCACTAGAGGTTGAAGCTTGGTGGGTGTTATGATTGGTTAAAAGAGGAAGAGTCAAACGGGATAAGGCTTCGGCGATGGTTTCCATGTATGTTTCTTGCTTCTTATGAAATTCTCTTGCTCTTGCATGAAGCTTTGAAGTGCATCATTCATATGAGGTTGGTCTTAAGAGGGAAGTTGATTATTTTGGGGAAGGTTGGCATAGTGTGTGGTGGTTGATATCTTGCTTGAGGTTGGGAATGTAATTGTTGATTGGTTTGTGAATGGGTGGATTTTGTGGTTGATATGATTGGTAGTGAGTTTGGGGTGTTTGATAATAAGGTTGTTGGCCTTGAGTAGGTTGATGATAATAAGCTTGTTGGTTGGAGTAAGGTTGAGCTTGAGAAGGTTGATTCCACCTTTGATTTGAGTTGTCTCTCCAACCTTGACCTTGGTTTCCACCATAGTGGTAAGACCCTTGATTGCCTTGATTAAAATTCGACCTTTGTAGATGAGAATTTGCCACCACCAATGTGTTGTCCTCTTGGATTTGAGGACACTCATCGGTATAGTGACCATTGCAAGCACAAATACCACAAGATCTAGAGGGCCCCTCAATCCTAGGAGGTTGAGGTGGAGCTAGCAACATTTGTGAAATTTGTTGACCTTGAGTAATTTATCTTAGCAAGACCATCATTTCACCAAGTGTCTTAGTCAAGATAGCATCACCAGAAGGTGAGACTTCACTTATGGCCTTTGGTTGGGTATTCCTTGTCCTTAGATGTTGAGTTGAATCCGCTAAATTCGCAATGACCTTCCAAGCCTCCTCTGTGGTTTTGTTCTTAGTGAGAAATCCTCCACTTGAGGCATCAATGAGGAGCTTGTTTTGAGGGACTAAACCTTGGCAAAAATAGCTTATGAGCATCAATTCACCAATGAAGTGATGAGGACAAGATTTCAAGAACTTCTTGAACCTTTCCCAACATTCATAAAGGGTTTCTCCATCTTATTGCATGATGCATGAGATTTCTTTCCTTAAACGATCCATCTTTTGAGGTGGGAAAAACATTTCAAGAAACTCCTTGCGTAACAAATCCCAATTAGTGATCACCTCCTTAGATTGGGTGTAAAACCACTCTTTCGCCTTTCCCTCCAAAGAGAAATGGAAAGCCAAAACTATGATGGCCATCTCATCTGAGCCATGCCTTCTTGCAGTAGAGCACACAACTTGAAAATCTTTTAAGTTCTTGAGGGGGTCTTCACCCAGTAACCCATGATATTTCGAAAGCAAGTTGATCATACCCGTCTTAAGCTCAAAGTTGTTATTTAAATCTGGATATCGAACTTGTACTGGTTGCAAAGTGATGTCCGGGGCTCCGACCTTGATAAACCACTATTTTATGGTTTATCTTGTACTCAATTGAGTGGTTTTTATTAACTCTTTACCCACTTATTCATACTATTTGCATGGTTTTATATTTCCTTCCTAATTATGTGTTTTGATTGAAAACATGCTTCTTTGATCTTATATTTGCTTATTATTAATCCTCTCTTATTACCATTAGATGCCTTGATATGTGTGTTAAGTGTTTTCAGATATTATAAGGCAAGAATGGCTTGGAGGATGGAAAGGAAGCATGCAAAAGTGGAAGGAATACACGAAGTTGGAGAAATTGCTAAGCTGTCCAGCCTGACCTCTTCGCACTCAAACGGCTATAACTTTAGCTACCGAAATCCAAATGACGCGATTCTAGTTGCGTTGGAAAGCTAACGTCCGGGGCTTCGATTTGATATATAATATGATATAGTTTCCCTAATGCTAGGCAACGCGACTGCGTGATCTATGGGCCGCATCGCAGTGACGAAAAAAACCAGCGTAGCAAAATTCGAAACCAGCGAATTCTGGACTGTTTTCGACCTAGTTCGCGGCCCAGAAAACACAGATTAGAGGCTATAAAGTGAGGGATTGTATCCATTCATAAGAGGCTCTCATAATTCACTTCTCATGATTTAGATTAGTTTTGAGAGAGGTTCTCTCCTCTCTCTCTTTTAGGATTTAGGACTTCTCCTAGTTTTAGGAGTAACTCTCAATCCCAGGTTCTTTATTTTTATTTTTCCAATTGGCTTATGAAATTTTTCATGTTAGATTTTACTACTTTGAATGTATTTTATTTGAGGTATTCCAGATATTTGTGATTTATATTTTAGCTTTTTACATTTTTGGAAAACGTTTGTACGAAGGGATTTTTGTCGGTTTAGAGACTATATCTACAACGCGACTGTTTTTATGAACTTCTTTACTGGAAAAAATCCTAACGTCAGGCCTCCTTGAGACTGATTCTTCGAGGTGGCACCGCCATATTGTTGTCACCTAATTCACTTATAGAAATTTCAGCACTTCCAACAGAAGAATACAAGGTTCTCTCATTTAATGAAGAATAAGAATCACGGTTAGAAAGTGATTGTGAATCGGGTTGCTCTTCAAGAGAATCCGATTCACTATGCACAAATGCTAACCGACGCCGAGCTTGCCTAAGATGAGTTAAAGTTCTTTCTATTTTAGGGTTAAAAGGGGCTAAGCTCGGGTATGAAGCAACCGTGTCATTCAACTGAGGAATCAATAAAATCATGCAATCATCAAAAGCAAAACAAGAGTAAGGAAGTAAACAAAAATGATCTAATAGTAAATAACTACCAAAACTATCTAGATAAAAGTGTTAATTACCAATTAGTGTCAAGTGACAAACAAAAATCAAGTATTCACACTATTCACATATTCACAACAACCAAAATCATAGCACTCATCGCACTAGATTCCCCAGCAACGGTGCCAAAAACTTGGTAGAGAGAATTATGCCAATTCAGAATTTAGACAAAACGATTCCATTGGTAGCATAGTCCAAACCGGCAATGTATCCTCTCAATAAAATTTTGAATTAAAGAATGTCACAATTTAAAACCAATTTAATCCGGGAGTAGAATCCAGGGTCGTTCTCCCTAGGAACTAATGACCACAAATGCACAATTTTGGTTGTGAAAATCGAGGCGGTTTTCTATAAAGAAGCAAACAATCAAGAAAAAAAGAACGATCAAAATTTCAATTAATAAACTAATAAAGGAATTAAAGAACTATCTATTTAATATGGACAAGTAATCCTTTAAAATGATGGAAATGTAGTTCAAAACAAAAATGGAACCGTTGACTTGGGATGAGTTAGGAAATCCTTTCCTTGTTACAACCACAACTATGATAATTATGATGGATTAGTCTCACTTAATTAACCCTTAACATCGAAGAGCAAGTCAAGTGAGCATAGCTGTTCTTAATCCACAAATCCTAACTAACTTACTAATTACCTTAGTAAAAAGCTAGCAATAGTAGAAACAAGAACAATCAACAATCCACGAATCATCACTAAATGTTAGACATTACAACTCTAGTATCCCATATGCTCATTTCTCCCAAGCCAAGGAGTGGAATTTTATCCCATAATCAAAATTGACATTTCCACAAACACTTGGTAGGAATACTTATAAAACATGGCAAAATTGGGAAAATGGTAAAAACTATGAACTACAAATGATCAAAATCAACACTAGTAACTCAAACAAACATATAACCAAAAATCATCAAGTTCGTCAACTAGAATTCAAAGATGAAAAACTATGTATATATTAATAAAATGTCTTTAACTATAAGAAAGTGTAGCTCAAGTGTAGTAATTAGAGAGAAATTAAGAGATACTTACAATGGAGGCAAGAAAAAATCTAAGATCAAAAATGGAAATAGCACTTTGCAAGATAAACCTTAATGCAAACCCTAGGAAAGTTGCGAGAAAACTAAGAGAAAAAAACAAAAACCTAAAGCCTCCTAAAACTATCTAATACTACTACTAATGACATGCTATGTTTTCTCAAGTGTTGACCCCTCCATATGAGCTCTAGGCCATCAGATTTGGGCCTCCAAAGCCTCCAATTTGCGAGCCACGTGACCTTTTAATGAAGTCACGCACTGGCAGTTGTGCATACATATAGATGTGTGTGTACGCACTGATAAACCCATATTTTATGATATATTTTGTGCTTAATCTGAGTGATTTATTCAATCCTTCACCCACTTATTCATATTAATTGCATGGTTTTACTTTCCCTTCCTTATTATGTGATGTATGTGACAAACATGTTTCCTATGCTTAAAAATAATTATTTTGATTACCCTTTATTTCCATTCGATGCCGTGATTCGTGTGTTGAGTAGTTTCAGATCTTCTAAGGCAGGAATGACTTAAAGGATGGAAAGGAAACATACAAAATGGAAGGAAAGCACAAAACAGAGTTTTTGAAGAAACTGGCAGCCACGCGATCGCATGGGCGACGCGGCCCATGCCAAAGCGGAAAGGCATTGACGCGGCCGCATGACTGACGCGACCACGTGACAAGGAAAACTCTGAATGATGCGATCGCGTGACCCACGCGGACGCGTGACAGAGGCCACGCACCAGAAATTACAGAAAACACTCATAGCGAATTTTGAAGCCCTTTTTGGCCCAAATCCAAGTCCAGAAGGCATAGACCAGAGGTTATGATGTGGGGGAATGCATCCATTCAAGGAGAGTCTCCAATTAGTTAGTTTTCCATGATTTAGATTCAGTTTTGAGAGGGAGATTCTCTCCTCTCTCTTTAGGATTAGGATTTAGATTTAGGATTTTATGCGCTTTCAAGATTATCTCTTTTTATCAGGTTCAATATTCCTTTTTATTATTTTCCTAATTTTATTTATGAATTCTTCTATGTTACAGATTACTCTTTGAATTAATGTTATTTGAGGTATTTCAGTTTATTATTGCTTTCTTTTGTTTACATTATTGTTATTCCCATCTGAAGACATTTTTATTCCAGTGGATTTACTTTTCTCCTTTTGGTCTTGGTTAAGAAATCAGTAACTCAGGAGTTATCAAACTCAAGCATGATTGATAATTGTTATCTTTGCTAATTGAACTGAACTTCTATAATCCCAATCTTTCCTTAAGGATTAACTAGGATTCGAAGATCAAACTAATTAGTCACTTGACCTTTCTTTACTTTAAGTAAAGACTAATTGAGTGGAATTAAGATTCAATTTTCATCATCATTGATAAGGATAACTAGGATAGGACTTCTAATTTCTCATACCTTGCCAAAAGTGTGTTTTACAGTTATTTATTTAAATTACAGTCTTTTACTTATTTTAAATTGCAATTTAAATTACTTGTTCTTTATCTTCAAATCCTCGATTTACAATCTCCATAACCAATAATAAGAGCATACTTCCCTGCAGTTCCTTGAGAAGACGACCCGAGGTTTAAAAACTCGGTTATCAATTTTAAAGGGGTTTGTTACTTATGACAACCAAAACTTTTGTAAGAAAGGTTGATTGCTTGTTTTAGAAACTATACTTGCAACGAGAGTTTACTATAACTTCTAAACCATCAATCTTCAGTTCTTTCAAAATGGCGTCGTTGCCGGGGAACTGCAATTGTGTGCCTTATTATTGGTTATTGTAAATACTTTTCTTTTACTTGTTTATTTGTCTTTATTTTCCCCTTTTATTTCCATCAGCTACTATAAATTCTCACATGGTGCATAAGGTTCAATAAGGTTCCACGCTTCGACTCGAAGTGTGCGGATTGGTATCATGATCTATCAAATGGATCTTGGAAAACGTTTGGTAATTCTGGTGAGAATCTAATTTCTAAACCGCCCGGATGGAAAAATATAGATCAAGACGAAGGCGGATTTAAAAGCGAAGTTTAGGATCCTGGAATCTATTCTGACACTCGTCACCCTGGGAGCCTGAGAATCTATTTGAAGCTGCTTAGAAGCTTTATATGCCTAGTTTGGGACCCCGGAGGCTATTGGCATTCCAAGCGTTGGTGGAGATTTCTGGATGAATTTAAGCACAAGCCACCATAACAGGAAGCTCATCCAATGTCCAACTTAAGGACTTTAACTAAAAGTGCTAGGTGGGAGACAACCCACCATGGTATGATCGTTCCTTTTTTCAATTTTAATTTTATTCCGTTTTGTTTATTTTTTAGTTTTATTTTATTTTACTTCATTGAACCTGGAATCATGCATAACATTCATATTAGCATTGCATTATGCATTTTGCACAAAAAAAAAGAGGGTGTGCGACGCGACCGCATCATTCATGCGATCACGTCAAGTTGCAAAAAATACTTCCCACGTGACCGCATCATTCACGCGGCCGCGTGATCTAGAGGTCGGTGTAAACATCCAACGACCAGAAAGTTAGGCTGAAATTGTGCGGCCATTGTGTGTTTTGCACAAAATGCCCACGCGATCGCGTCCCTGACGCGATCGCGTCACTTGCACAACATCAATCCCACGCGACAGCGTAAGCAACGCGATCGCGTCGCATGGATTGCACAACACCCCAAAAGGAGACAGAGAGTTGCGCTGAAATGACGCTGGAATCGTGCGTTTCACACAATTTCCAGCGACGTGATCGCATGCCCCAGGCAATCGCGTCATTCGCTCCCTAATCCATTCCTTGCGATCGCGTGTCCCATGCGATCGCGTCAACCACCATTTCAGCCCAACCACACGACCGTGTGCCCCACGCGATCGCGTGGATTCAAATTTATAACCCCCCAGTCACGCGAACCCTACCATTCGCGGCCCCCCTCCCCCCAAACCCTTCTCCTTCCTCTCTTCTTCTCCAACCACCCAACCACCACCCAGCCACCATCACTGACCGCCGCCACCCC
>NC_029789.2:32868253-32889293 GCF_000816755.2 Arachis ipaensis
TATTTCCTTCTCTCTCTCCCCCTACCCCCATTGCCCTTCCCGAAGCCTCTGCCTCCAAACAGCAACCGCCGCCACCACCGCCACTATCCCCCAGCCACCTCTCTGCCCCACTCTCCTTAATTCGCCTACCAGGTTCTGACGAACGCCACCCTTCTATCCATTTGTAGTTAATTCATATTTTTCTATTTATGTTCATATTTAGGCTAGTTAGTTATGCATGTTGTAGTGGATTTTAGGTTGTTAGGTAGCCTAGGATGTGGTTAGTGGATTTAGGCCTGTTTAATTGCGCTGTTCGTGTTTCTTGTTTTCTAATTTTCGCAATTCTGCTATTGCTGTGATATTTCTTCAAGTTCATTCTTGTTCATACTCTTTAATTGCAATCTGTTTTCATTCATATGAACTATTCTGATTGCTGTTTATTTTCCGGGACAATCCAATTTCAGCCGGAATGCTGCCCAAATTTTTATAAAATGTTTTTGACTTTCATTCATGTTTTGGTTTTGGCTATTTAAACTTTGCTTTACTCTGCTTTTACCAAACCAATTCATGAATGCCAGGGCAAGCTTTCTTATTCTTTTTGATTTCCTAGTTCTTAATCTGTATTTTTGATGTTTAGATTCCAATTTTTGCTATTTCTATATCTATCTGAATCATCATCAACTTAATTTCCTTGTTTGCTGCCGCTATGATCACCCTCCTATGGTGTGTGATGGAGGGTAAGGACCTGTACCTGCCACGCTTCATCCGGTACTATATGGCCAGGGTCCACGTCCGAGGCACTCTTCCCTTTCCTTATCTGATTACACAGCTAGGCCGTCGAGCTGACNGAATAAAATTATTCAAATAAAAATTTTGGGAAGCATGCTCATGTAAAATCAAATAATTGAATTACCATGTGCAATAAAAAAATGTTATTTTTCAGTATTGGAATAAAGGGGATACAAAAGGATTCCCCAAATGTAAAATAAATGCACATGGGACAAAAGTTAAAGTATGAGCATATAACATCAAAAGTGGGAAAAAGTGGGAACATAGGTAAAGAAATTTTGCTTTACAAAGTATGTATGTTAGGTGAGATCTTAGACTAATCAAGGATTCGCATGTTTCCTATGCTTAAAAATAATTATTTTGATTACCCTTTATTTCCATTCGATGTCGTGATTAGTGTGTTGAATAGTTTCAGATCTTCTAAGGCAGGAATGACTTAAAGGATGGAAAGAAAACATACAAAAATGGAAGAAAAGCACAAAACAGAGTTTTTGAAGAAACTGGCAGCCACGTGATCGCATGGGCGACACGGCCGTAGGACTGACGCGACCACGTGACAGAGGCCACGCACCAGAAATTGCAGAAAACGCTCATAGGGAATTCTGAAGCCCTTTTTGGCCCAAATCCAAGTCCAGAAGGCATAGACCAGAGGTTATGAAGTGGGGGAATGCATCCATTCAAGGAGAATCTCCAAATAGTTAGTTTTCCATGATTTAGATTTAGTTTTCTCTCCTCTCTCTTTAGGATTAGGATTTAGATTTAGGATTTTATGCGCTTTCAGGATTATCTCTTTATATCAATTACAGTCTTTTACTTATTTTAAATTACAATTTAAATTACTTGTTCCTTATCTTCAAAACCCCGATTTACAATCTCCATAACCAATAATAAGAACATACTTCCCTGCAGTTCCTTGAGAAGACGACCCGAGGTTTAAATACTCTGTTATTAATTTTAAAGGGGTTTGTTACTTGTGACAACCAAAACTTTTGTAAGAAAGGTTGATTGCTTGGTTTAGAAACTATACTTGCAATGAGAGTTTACTATAACTTCTAAACTATCAATCTTCAGTTCTTTCATGCACACTGGCCGATTCTCAACTTGTGTGTACGCACAAGTGGCTGTGCGCACGCACACTTCAAAATGTTTTTCTCCTTTGTTTCTTCATGTTTTCTCCTACTTGCATGCTCCTTTTCCCTTCTAATCAAGTCATTCCTACCTATTTCCGTTGATATCACTTATCAAAAACATCAAGGTATCGAATGGGACATAAATGGAATAAAATTTAATTAATTTAAGCACAAAAGAGCATATTTTCACACTTAGACACAATTCAAGAAGAAAACACAAAAGCGTGCTATTTAAGGGAATAAATGTGGGTTTACATGATAAAATCCACTCATTTTCAACCAAAATATATCATCAAATGTGGGCTTATCAGTCACCAATATGGAAAGGACCTTTTAAGGTCGAAAAAATATTTGATGACAATGCATATGAATTATGAGATATAAGAATTAATCGACAAGTAGGGCATATTAATGGCAAGTAACTCAAGTTATATCATTGTCATTAAATCAAAAGATGAAATTGATGAGTTCATACAAAACATGGTCGGGGTATCATTAAAAATACAAAAGGATTGATTAAAATAAAGTCAAACTTAAGCTTTAAGTCCTCTTATTTTTTACCTAAGATCGTAGCAGCTTCCGAAACCTTATCTTTGACCTTGTTAGTCTGAGCGACAACCTCGACTATTGCGGAATGACTTGAGGACTTGGAATTATACATTTTGATCATCTTCTGATGTTGAAAGCTGAGAGTCAAGTTAGCTACTGCAATCTTCCCCCTGACTAGCTTTTAGCTCAGCCAGCTCCTTCTCAAGGGTTTCAATTCTTGATACCATAGTCCTCTTTTTGGCTTGACCCTCTGACAGAACTTCTTCAATTTGAGTCTTGGTCGTCTCGTTTTTCTGTAATTGAATGTCATAATGAGCCAGAACCAAAGTCAATTTGCTTAAATTTTCTTCAGTAGCATCAAACTTTGAGATATGATTATAGATATCTTCAATGAAGATACCTAGAGTTGTGTGGACGTCAGTCGGGATCTTTTTATCCAAAAAGCCAAGAGCATCGAGGAGTCGAATCTTCAGTTCAGGTTGCTGTTGATCTCGTCTAGGGATTGATTAATGCAATCGAGAATTGCGTTTACCTTTTCGACAACCAACGGGTCAGGACCTGGTAGTGTTGGAGGTGGAGGAGAGGTAATTTCTTCTTCACAAATCAAAGCTTCAGGCATGGGTTTTTGAGTTAGGGGAAAAAGGTTAGGTTCTGAGTCTGAAGAGGATAGCACCCTGGTTTCCTCTGACGAATATACTTGTCGAGCTTCAAATGAAATGTTAGCAAGGTCAAAGTCGAAGTGCTAAAAATCTAAATCTCCAGTTTCTGGTGCAAGAAGATTGAAAGCAGGATCCAAATCCAATTTAACATTAGCCTAATTTGTGTCTGGGGTGATTGTAGAAGCGGCTGTAGCAGTTGTCGAAACCGGACCTGACTCTCGATGTGTTTCTGCATTACTTCCGATATGAGTGGACACACTTATGTCTACAGGATTTTAAATCCATAAATGAATACAATTCAGCAACGTTCTAAATTACCTCATGAATAAAATTATGAGGAAAATATAACTAATAATGACATGTTAGAGAAAACTTTCTCGATCTTCCATGTCTCAAATGTGCTTCTACAGTAGTATTGAGAAAAATAATTTTAAAAATATTCTTAGCTAATTTCTTGCCTTCTTGTTGATGAACGGAACAATAAGTTGCTTTTAAAAAAATCATGAAGCGCGCCCAGCTGGCGCCACCCCATTTCCTGTAGCAAATGCGGCAAATCATTACCCTATAAGACGTAAATGGCAAGGTTTTAGTAACAAGAAAAATTATGGAAGGAAGAAAAATTATGTTCACAAGAAAGGATCTCACCAGAAGTGGGATAAAAAAAGAAATAATGGCAAAATAAATCAACAGAGGATAAATGTTTCCATTGTGGTGGAAAGGGCATTGGTCACGTACCTGTCATACCCTGAGGCACCTAGTTGATCATTATCAAGCATTCTTGAAAAAAGACGACAAAGAAAAGGAGACAAATTTTGTTTCAAAAGATGTTGCTAAAAATTACACCACTCATTATAAAGTATCTGATTTCTTTGAGGATCTTGAAGGAAATATTGGTCATTTGATCAATGATGGAAAAGTTTGATATTTGGGTTCAATACTTATGTAAATAAATAATGTAAAAAAACTTTTAAGTTTTATTCCCTATGTATTTGAATTTTAAGTGTGATGTATATAAATAATGTTTAATAAAATATTTATGTTTATAAATTTCAAAATTACTAAATATGTCAAGTTCTAAAATAATAATAATAATAAAATTTTTAGTGTATGATACTATGTACAATACTTTTTAGAAAAACGATTTCAATCTAGAAAATAATTTTACTGTGTATATCCTTGTACTCATTTTATTATTATTATTTGTCATTGAGAAAATGGCAAGGACATATAGTGAAGATGTTTGCCTTGCGGATAGTGAAAGTTTGCATACCTTTCTCAAAAGTAATATATATTTTACACATCTAGTACCAAAAGAAGAATATGTTAATACTATTATTAGCTCAGGCAATGTGATAGAAGGCTCCAGAAGAGCTATAATTTTATTTTTCGGAGAAATAAAATTCATAATAAACAATGTACTTTTATCTACCAAGTCTCTAAGGAACTTGTTGAGTTTTAAAGATATTCGCCAGAATGGATACCATATTGAAACAATGAATGAGGGAATCATTAGTACTTATGTATCACAACTCATGATTCAAATAAAAATATTATATTAAAAAAGTTATCTTCACTTTTATCTGGGTTATATTATCCTAAAATTAGTGCAATTGAATCACATGCCATTGTAAACCAGTAGTTTACTAGTCCAAATAAATTTATAATTTGGCATGATCGATTGGGTCATCTTGGAACAACCATGATGCGAAGAATTATTGAAAACTCCCATGGACATTCACTAAAGAACCAAAAGATTCTTAAATCTAGTGAATTTTGTTGTGCTACATGTTCTCAAGATAAGCAAATTTTAAGGCCATCACCAGTAAGGATTAGATTTGAGTCCCCGGAATTCCTAGAAAGGATTCAAGGTGATATATGTGGATCTATTTATCCACCACATGGATCTTTTAGATATTTTATGGTCCTAATAGATGCATCTTCGAGATGGTCATATGTGTACTTATTGTCTTCTTTCAACCTGGCGTTTGCGAGATTACTTGCTCAAATTATTCGATTAAAAGCACAGTTTTCAGAAAATCAAATCAAAGTAATTCGTCTTGATAATGCTAGTAAATTTACTTTCCAAGCCTTTGATGCTTATTAGATGGCTAACGGAATAAGTGTTGAACATCCAGTAGCTCATGTTCACACACAAAAGGGGTTAACAGAATCACTTATTAAATACTTCTAGTTAATTGCTAGACTCTTGCTTATGAGAACAAATCTCCCAACCTCGGCTTGGGGGCATGCTATTTTACATGCTGCAACACTTATTCGTCTAAGGCTAACAAGTTACCATCAATTCTCTCCTCTACAATTAGCTTTTGGCCAGTAGTCAAATGTTTCCCATTTGAGAATTTTTTGCTGTGCGATATATGCTGCAATTGTCCCACCTTCTCGTACCAAAATGAGACCCCAAAGAAAATTGAGGATATATATTGGATATGATTCTCCCTCAATAGTGAGGTATCTTGAGATACAAACTGGAGATGTCTTTAAAGTCTGATTTCCAGATTGTCATTTTGATGAATTAAAATTTTCAACATTAGGGGGAGAGAATAAGCTTCCTAAAAAGGAACTTAATTGAAATGCATCATCCTTGATACATTTAGATCCTCAAGTAGGGTAATGTGAACTAGAAGTTCAAAAGATTATACATTTGCAAAGAATAGCAAATGAATTGCCTGATGCACTTTCTGATACAAAAAGGATCACTAAATCCTATATACCATTTGAAAATGTTCCAATTTGAATTGATATCCCAATTGGACAAATGGCCATTGAAACAAATTCGCATCAGAAGCGTGGTAGGCCTGTCGGTTCCAAAGACAAAAATCCTCGAAAAAGAAAAGAGGTAACTACTATTCCTATTGAAAAGATAAAGACATCGTAAAGACACCTGCAGATGTCTAAAATTCTGATATATTTTTTATGCCAGAATACGTTCAGGTACCTGAAAATTGTGAAAATGACGAGATCTCAATAAATTATGTCTTTATAGGAGAAAAATGGGACCGAAATAAGACAATTTTCAATGAAATATTTGAATATAATATGGCATTAAATATCATGCATGAAAGTAAGAATCTTGAGCCAAGAACAGTCGAAGAATGTTGACAAAGGAATTATTGGCCAAAATGGGAAGAAGCTATGAAGGCTGAGTTAGACTCACTTGCAAAACGTGAAGTCTTTGGACCTATAGTCCGTATACCAGAAGATGTAAAACCTGTTGGATATAGATGGGTATTTGTGAGAAAATGAAATGAAAAAAATAAAGTTGTATGCTACAAAGCTCGATTTGTGGTGCAAGGTTTTTCATAAAGGTCTGGTATAGATTATGAAGAAACAGATTTGCCTGTAATAGATGCAATAACATTGCTTTATTTGGTCAATTTATCCGCATATCATAAACTACATATGCATTTAATAGATGTGGTAACATCCTACTTATATGGATCATTAGATCGTGATATCTATATAAAAGTCCCTGAAGGATTAAAGATATTTAAATCATCCAATGAATATTCACAGGGGTTATACTCAGTCAAAGATGATCTTTATATGGTCTAAAGCAATCTGAACGAATGTGGTATAATTGTCTTACTAAGTATCTGACCAAAAATAGATTCAAGAATGATGATATCTGCCCATGTGTTTTCATAAAGAAATATGCATCTGGATTCATTATAATTGCTATGTATGTTAATGATTTAAATATCATTGGAACCTTTGAAGAGATTCCAACAACTATAAAAGCTCTAAATGAAGAGTTTGAGATGAAAGATCTTGAAAAGGCTAAATTTTGTCTTGGCCTGCAGATCGAAGATACAAAAATGGAATCTTTATTCATCTAACAACGTACACAAAAAAGATCTTGAAGAGATTTTATATGGATAAGTCATATCCATTAAGTATCCTAATGATCGTAAGGTTTTTGGATGTGAAAAATGATCAATTCTGTCCTAAAAACAAAATGAAGATATCCTTGATCCTGAAGTACCATATCTCAGTGCCATTGGGGCACTAATGTATCTTACTAATAATACACGACCCGAAATATCATTTGCCGCGAATTTACTAGCAAGGTATAGTTCCACTCCAACCAGAAGACATTAGAATGGAATCAAACAAATCTTTCGATATCTTCATGGAACAGTTGATATAGGATTATTTTATCCATATGGATCTAAGTCACAACTAGTTGGCTATGCAAATATAAGATACTTTTCTGATCCACACAAAGGGAGATCTCAAATAGGATACGTATTCAAATATGTTGGTACAACTATATCATGAAGGTCCACGAAACAGACGATTGCAGCAACATCCTCTAATCATGCTGAAATACTGGCGATAAATGAAGCAAGTCACGAGTGTTTTTAGCTCAGGAGTTTGATCCAATATATTCTGTCATCATGTGGATTAATTGATCATAAGATAGCTTCAACTATTCTGTTTAAAGATAATACAGCATGTATTACACAACATAAATGTGGATATATCAAAGGTAATAGAACAAAGCATATTTCTCCCAAATTCTTCTTCACTCATGATCTTCAAAATCAAGGAACAATTGATGTCTAACAGATCCGCTCAAACGATAATTTGGCAGATTTATTTACAAAGTTACTTCCAAAATCTTTCTTTGAAAGGTTGGGATGCACCGATTTCGAGATATTAAATAATGGTGACAAAAGGAGGAGGGTGTACTCTTTTTCCTTTAGTCAGGTTTTTTTTCATTGGGTTTTTCTTGACAAAGTTTTTAATGAGGCAGTCCCCATCACAAAGGATATTGTACTATTTTTCCTTTACTAAAGTTTTTTTTCCCATTGGTTTTTCTTTAGTAAGGTTTTAATGAGTTATAATCCTAAATGGGTATCCAAGGGGGAGTGTTGTGATAAGATCAGAACGGATGCCCATTAATATGGGTAGCTAATTTTATTTTTCAACACTGAAGGGCTCAGCTTCTCAAGGCAACCCAAAGTTAATGAAGTTGAAAATATAAACTTCACACACCTAAAAATAGAGAAGCGATATGAGAAATAATACACATAATAAAATATAAAAATATTTTTCTCTCTCTGTACGTGCAATATATATAATATATATGAATAATCTCTATTATAATGAGATAATAATATTGGTGAATATTAATATTAGCACTACAAAAAAAAAGAGATTAAAATGCCATTTATATTATGGAGGTTTTGAAAACCTGCCATAATATTTGGATATTGTGGTGTTTTTTGTTGCTGCCGTTAAGTGATTTGTTCTTAGTGGCGATTTGGATCATTACAGCGGTTCCAACCCGTCGTTATCTCCCATATATATAAAAGCCCAATTCGGCAATTCTATCCCTAATTTCGGAAACACTAGGTCGTTGCTGAAGACGCGTGCGTACACTACTGCTTCCATTGTGTGGCGATCTCTGATCCTATGCGTTCCCTGACGATCTCCTCCGGTGGCATCTCCTCCTCTGGCGACGATCTCCTCCGGTCGGTCTCCTCTAGCTTCTTGCTGTCCTCCTTCTCTGCCAAAATTCTCAGTGCCTCCCTTTCATTCTCCCTTTCCTTCCATTGATGGTACTTCTCTCTCTCTCTCTCTCTATCTCTCTTTCTTTTTGGGTTCGCTTCTCACTCAAAAATTTGTTGTAATGGTGAAAATGTAATGTGAATTTTGATAAGGACAATGTTTGATGATGGAAACCTAGTGCAGGAGAATAGCTTCATATATGTGAGTGTTATTTCTTCTTTTTCCAGCTTCAGTTTGTAAATTATAGCTTAAATTATAGCTTAGATCTTTATAGAACTAATTAACTTGAGTTGATAATAATAATTACTAGTCTCTATGTTCCTGTCACAAATGCAGTTCAAATTTCTACATTAATTATTACTCTTTCTTTGCTATATCATGTAATTTAAGCGCTGGTGGAGTGGAGGATTTGGATATGAACTGTGAATTGGGATCTTAGATCAGAAGCAACTTATTTACCTGCAGAAGCTCAATACTAGCTGGTGAAATCCAACTTGATGCTAACTGCAGTATTGATTTGAACCTAGATTTCAATAGGTATTTTTATTTACTCCTTTTTATTGTTTTCTCCATTTGTTCACTGCTTATTATCAGAGATTTTCTTTATTTAGTCTTTTTCTTTAAGTTGTTGCTTATTAAGATGGAATAAGATTTGATGGTTGTTACTGTTGTTGTCATATATTGATTTCTAATATTGATTTTTGTGTTCAAAATTTCAGATGCTTTGAATTTAATTTAGCTATCAAATTTAATTTTATTAAGAAAATTGCTTAATCTGTATCTGATTTCTGCTGCTGTTCTCATTCACTCAGAGTTTATTAGTGTTTTCATATGTGATGTTGATATCTTTATTCTTTTTGGCAGGGTTCTTCCTAGTAGAAATCTCCAACCTGTAGTATATAGGCTATACTTGGAACTCCTCAAATGACATGCTTTTGAACTTAAATCTCAGATAAAAAGGTCTCATTATCAAAAGTAAGCTTCAGTCTATATAACATTTATCTCTTTCAGAAAATTAGTTAGTATAGCTAATGTATACATGCCAATTAGATTTCTTTACTTTTAAGTCTTTTGGCCGTTCCTTATAAAGATTGAAATTTTAGATATAAACTATTAATAATTATGTGTTGGTAATGTCCAGTTAATTGATTATACGACCAAGTCAATCTTATCTCTTAGTCATGTTGTTGAACCGTTATAAATTTCTATTTTACCCTTATGACAATGTAACATCAGCATTCTAGTGTTCACTGGTGGTTAATCAGAGGTATGATTTGGAAATTGTTATATTATCCTGCATCTATAGCTTTATAATTATATTCATGATTAATTATATTTCTTGCACATATTGGATGCTATTTCCAACTTCCAATAGATACTTCTTGATGCAATTTTTTGTTCAGAACTTCAGATATGCAACTGATTATCAAGCAAGAAATAAATTTAAAAAAAAAAGAAAACAAAAAATCCAAATGGTATTGTTCTACTCAATGACAGTGAACAATTATATTTACACAGTCCTTGGAATTTCAGAATTAGTATAGTTACTCCACACAGTTTTATATTAAATTAGTTTGTATAGATATAAATTGCACCGAAAATGAATTATCAATATGCAGAAGGAGTGTATCTTTTTTTGCACATCATGAAAATTAGTAGAAGCAGCGACTTTTATTTTTAAATTAGCTTTGTTATTCAAATTATTCTACTGTGCCATGCTTATTCTCAATCTTGTTTATTTTTTCTTATATTTGCAGCATAAAGATTTTTGTTCCAGTGACTGTGGTGGCACTCCTGATTTTGATTCCAGCAAATGTGTCAAGTGGGACATTGTTTTTCTTACAAAAAGAATTGGTAGTGAGCGACATTGATAAACTCTCAATATCGAATGTTTCTCCTAAATCCACAAGGTATGGTTACTATTTTAATTACAGATATATTACATATTGCTGGTACTATGATTTAGTACTAATGCAGTTACTTGTTTGTTTCAGATTTTTTGTTCACATAGCATTAGAATACCTGTTCACAGCATGGATTTGTTTCCTGCTTTAAATTTGACCCCTCCCCCCCCTCTAAATCTTACGCTTAATTTAGCAGTGACTATATGTACCTCCTCACAATCCTTCATCATTCAATGCTTTGTGTATTTGTTCGATGTTAATTCTCTCATTCTTAAATTAGGTCTTATATTTGTTTCTCCTTTGTTCTAGCTGATTGGATTTGTTATTGATCAAGGCTTAGTTGCCTTAATTGGATTTGTGTTCTTGTAGTTTAATTGGTAACCTATAAAATGAAAGATGCTTAATAAGGTAATAGCTTTATGTTCTTTCATCTGTTAATATATAAATTATATTATACACTCCACTTTTGATGCTAAATTTAATTTGTCTAATTTTAAATTTGTCCAATTTCTTCTTGTTAAGAACTCCCAATCCCAATTTGTTTTGTTCTCTGTGTTTTTCTTCATGATCATTTATGTCAATGTCATCTATACAAGAATAATTAAGAACAACTCAGATTGTATATAAAAATTCTATAAATACAGACTCATGCCTTAGATAATGTAAATATTGATATCTATATTTAGATCAAAATCATCTTCATCAGCAGTCAGGTTATCATTATTAGCTGCCTCAGAAGGAAAATTCGCATTCGAAAAGATCACTGAAAGTTCCTGAATAGTTTAATAAAGTTTATTTTCATGCTAAGTTATATAAGTTACTTTGCAGTTTGCACGTCTCTCTTTATATTATTAATTTTATCATCATGGACAATATGGTCACTTTATTTTTAATTTTATGACTTCCGATTAATTTTAAAATATATAATGTCAGTTAGGCCAATATGTTATATACATGAGCATGCTTATGTGAACCACCTAGCTAGCTTCCTTAGGATTTTGTGTACAATAATTATATTTAATTTAATTTATTAGGTATATATATATATATATACTAAATAAAAAGTTAGGACTCTATATATAATGAATTATATTTTTATAAATGTTGTATTAATTAATTCTTATTGTTCAAATCCTTTAATAATATAATTTGATATTAATCCTAAATTATTAAAAATACGACATTCATATATTTTTAGTTGATTATACATACACACATGATGTATAGATATTGATCGTACATGATATATATATATATATATATCATTCTAGTTCACCACATGCATGCTGATTATTTAAAATTTTGAATGTTTAATTTTGATCATTTTAATATATATATATATGTCATTCTAGTTGACCACATGCATGCTGATTATTTAAAATTTTGAATGTTTAATTTTGATCATTTTAATAAATCTGTTGGTGATAATTTTTTATGTGAAACAAGTTTTAGATTTTCTTCAACTCTTGCTGCTAGCTACTTTACTTTGAAAACTTCAAATTTTAATATTTGTTTTGAAAGAGGTAATTATAATTTTTTTATATTTTTTTAAATATTATTTAAGTAAGTTTTTAATATCTAATTTGCATATAAAAGAATAAATTTTTAGCCTTTAGAATAAATATAGATTTTTAATGAATAGATTTTTTAAAATTCCTATTTGTAGTCCCTCTTAGTCATATCAATCGATAAGTCATGGATTGGAAAACCACGAACCACGCATGAGTATAAAGATGGTTTAAACAAGTTTTTGGATTTTGCTTTTGAGTATCGATCTCTCGCGGGTCGTCAGATTAAATGCCCTTGTCCGGTATGTAATATTCTCAACTGTAATATTCTCCGGCCACCTATCACACCATTTCTTTCACTCCTCTTCCTTTCTAAATTTCACTATCTTCCAATTTACATGTCTTTGTTCAGATTTTTCTCTAAATAATGTTCCTGCCACTACTGCTTCCCTTCTACTTCTACTTCTACTTCTACACCACAATGCCTCACAGCTGTTCCTCTTTCCTTCCAAAACACTTAAGAGAGTGAAATATTTCCTAACCACTGTATTTTATTTTAGTATTTAGTAGACCTTATTTTATTGAGTTATTATCTGAAGAGTATATATATTCTAATCAATCGTAGCATCTTATCTCGCTTAGCAATAATCATTTTCTGCTCTAACTTTTTCTTTGAATATTTGGTCGAAATTATGTTTCTTATTTACCTTATTATATTATTATATTTAATCAAATTATTCTTTTTTTTAAATTTTATATTCTTACATTTTATCCAACTTGTTCTTTTTCTTAAATATTATAGTATTTTCTTGTTTTAATAATGATATTTATCTTGCAGTGGATACTACTAATATTAGCCTATTTTCACCTTGATTCGGAATTCTGATGTATAATATATAGTATTATATATGTAGCTGTTACATTATACCCTACACAAGAATCAATCTTTTATAATATATATCTATCATCATATGTTTTATTCTTTAGTCGCTCAATTACTCATTTATTTATATTTATTTATCTATTTTAGATGAATATGAAGATAGTACACGCCTTTATTTATTAGTGAAGGATGTGCATAAATTACCAGAAGTTTTGCGCATAGTTGTCAATTTTGATAGACAGCGTGCAGCAATAGGAGAAGCAGCCGGACTCCTTGCAGGAGTTTGTGGACAATTGGCCACTGATTGTGTAGCATTTTCAATCAGTTTTGATAAGTGATCAGACATTCCAGAGAGCTTTTCTGAAAATCAATTTAATATTTTTTCCAAGTAAGAAGATTACTTAAACTCTAAAGCTTATTTCTTTGTCATTATTTAGTTATATTGTTAGTTAATATATATTCTTTGTTCCATATTAAAGGTTCGATTTTGCTTCAAAGTGTGTGATAGCTTGGCCAAACAATTTCTGCTCCAATCGCTTGGCGAAAAATGGAGGGAACATAGGATAAAGCTTTGGAATGAGTTTTATGATCTAAGATTGAGTAAAACTGAGATCATAAATAGTACACCAGAAGATATTGCTCTTGATCAATAGGCTTTATTCGTAGAATATCGTTTGAAACTTGAAACTCAAGTAAGTACTTACTCTCCTAGTTAAATGTTGTCCCACTAAAAAGCCTTATATAGTTTGCTGCTGTAAATAGGATATTGAATTCATATGGAATGTTGTGAAAGGTCTTTATATAAAGTTGGTAATAAAAAACCTTTATTCATAGTTTGCTTCCTGCTCATATTTTATTTTATATAGAGTTGGTAATGAACCAGCGATATGTTGAAGGTATGTTATATGTTGAATGCATGTTTGACTCTATTTAATTGTGTCCAAATTTATCTTGCAGAATCTTTGTAAGAGGAATCAAGAAATTTGGCAAAAATAAATAATTTCTCATACTTCAGGTGCTAAATCAATTGCAAGAAGAAGGGCTGAATTGGTAATCATTTCTATGGTTTTGTTTGAATTGGCTGAGAACTGCTATTCTCTAATGCATGATATTGTGTCCTGTATATTATTTTATTATTAAACTAATGCAGATGTTTGACAAGATCCTTTTATTTGCATAACTAATAATATTTTAAGAAAAGGATAAATATGGTCCACTTCTCCAACTAGAAGCCTTTCGAGAGTAATAAGCAGAAATGTCTTTAAGCATTGCAATTTCAAAATCATTCTCATAGTGATCTATTTGCCCTATCCCAATTTCAACAAATATATCTAATATATTCTTTAATAAAGCCTGATCAATGTGCTCCTTTCACGTTTTTTATTAATCTTTAAACAGATAAGGGTTAGTTATCAAAATTTGTAAGCACTGAATGCATAGGAGTCATTTATGTTAGCACCCAATGCATCTCAGTTATTATATTGTTATTGTTAGTTACTTAATTTTATGCATATCTTTTCTTAAATGATATATTTCTTGATTGAGTCTTTCTACTAATCTTGAATTTTAGACAGAAGAGACGGAAAAAGAAGTTAGTAGGGTTCAAATATGGGACATCACTCACAAAAAAATAGATGAAAGTTATATTAATGAAAAGGCTAAAAAAATAGCGGTAAGACTAAAGTGCAATAAATAACTTGTTTGTATTTTTTTCTTTCTTTTTTTATAAGATAATACTATGTTTGATTCTTTCTCTTTCTTTTTATATATGTAGGAAAAGATTGAAGCAAATAATAGTCAACAAGCGGTAGAATCAACCGTTAATTCTCCTCTTGATGCTCTTGGAGTAGTTCTTGGGAATTAAAGAGCACCCTGGTCGTGTTCGTGGTTTAGACATGGGAGCTGTTCCAACAGTTGCTTTCAAGAACAACATTACAAGGATTAATCAGATGAATTTAGGTCCTTCAAATGATGCTGGCACATCATCTACTTGTGGTCTAAATGTGCAAGAAGAGTTGGACACCGTTAAATCGCAATTGTAAGCGCTAGTCTCCTATATTGCTTCTAAGAAAGGAGGTAAAATTTCAGTGAAATTGGCTGGAATGTTCCCTACTCAACAAATTTCACATGTACAAATACAATTTATGTTCTTAATACCTTATTCCATGTGTAATATTTTGACTCTTAAGAAGGAAATGCTTATATTTGTTAGATTTTCAACAATGTAAAAGAATAATAGTCTAACATATAGAATTATTATACAAGGGAGCATGAGATTTTGCAGATTTTTTAGGCTTTTTTTAATTTTAATTGTGTTTTGGTCTGCTGTGTTGAATTTCTGTTAAATCCATTTTGTTACGGTTGAAGGTATTGAGGGGACATAGAAAATTATATACTAGTGTTGTAAGTTGTAAGTTGCAACCATATCCTTGCATTGGAATATTGATAAAGAAAATTGGCTCAGCATTTTGGTGGATATTATTGCCAGGTGATGAGACGCAGAAGCTGGTGAATTAAAAATTATTAAAATAGTTACGTTGCAAGTATAGTTCTTAACTCACCGAAAATCTGCCTATCAATTTAGAAATATGTCACAGAGAATTAAATTAAAAATTACTTTTAATCAACTCCCCATCAAGTAAGGAAACTACTCATGCATTGTAAATAAAGAATCCATAGCACATAATAGAGAATTAAAAGAAGACATAATTATTGGAATTGAAATTGAATTAAAAAGAAATAGTCCTTGCATTAATTAATCATAAAAGTATTCAAATAACAAAATTGAACAAAACAGGGAACATGGAAGAATGAAACCAAGTTAAGAAAACAAACTAGAATGATGAAGTCTTGATGGGGAAATAATTCTTCTCAATGTTCCAATGCTAAGACCAATTGAAAATTAAAATTCTAAAACCTAGAGAGAAAAACCTAAGAGAGTAAAACTAGATCTGAAATTGTCTCTGAATGAATGTGTTAATTGTTTCTGCATGTTCTCTGACTCTAGTCTGCTGTTCCGGGCCGAAAACTGGGTCGAAATAGGGCCCAAAATTTCCCCCAACGAATTCTGCAGATTATGCAGATCGCACATGTCACGCGATCGCGTCATCCATGCGGACACGTCATTCGCGCTTTTCCTCGCCACGCGTTCGCGTCGTCCACGCTACCGCGTCGCCAGAACTTTTACAATTCGCGCGGCCGCGTGAGCCATGCGACCGCGTCACTGCGATTTGCTCTCCTTCGCGCGGTCGCGTGAACCATGCGACCGCGTCACTTCTCACTGGTTATCTCCTCAAATTCTTGTGTTTCTTCCATTTTTGCTAGCTTCCTTTCCAATCTCCAACTCATTCATGCCCTATAAAATTTGAAACACTTAACACACAGATCACGGCATCGAATGGAATAAAAGAGAATTAAAAATAAATAATTAAAGTCTCTAGGAAGCAGTTTTCAAACATGTAATAAATTCAGGAAGGAAATCTAAATGCATGCTAATTTAATGAATAAGTGGGTAAGGATCATGATAAAACCACACAATTAAACACAATATAAACCATAAAGTAGTGGTTTATCAACCTCCCCACACTTAAACATTAGCATGTCCTCATGCTTAATTGAAGGAGATAAGGAAATAAGTATGAACATGTAGAAACTCATGAAATGCAGTGCAAACCTACACATATATAAATAAATGCAACTATATGATTCTTGTCCACTTAATCAAATGTAAATAAGCTCTTCAAAACAATTACAAATCAAATTCCACTAATTTTATCATTACACAATAAAACAGATAAAAGTGCAAGAAAATAGCTCGTGAAAGCAGGGAACATGAAAATTCAAGCATTGAACCCTCACTGATAATGTATGTATGCTCTGATCTCTAGTGTATAGGGTGGTCACTCTATCCTTCTCTAATCATACTTTCTAACTTTTGTTCTTCTCCTAACTAATCAACAATAGTTAATATACCAATGCAAACATCATGAGGTCTTTTCAAGGTTGTAATGGGGCTAAGGTATAGGCAAGGGTGTATATTTGGTCAAGTGAGCTAATAAATTGAATCTTTAATTAACCCAAGCTCTAATATAACTTGTACACACTTAATGTCATCTTTAAAGTTCATACCTAGCTACCCAGAATTCCCTTTTTCAATCATACTCATGTATCAACTTATTTTTTTTGGTTCTATCATATGTGCATTGATCTTCGAATTCTGAATTCAACATTGGGGTAATTTTATCCCCTTATTTATTGATTTTTCATAATTTTTTCAATATAAATAAAGCTTGTCAATGCACATAGATTTTTAATTCTTATATTTTCACATGAGTAGGTATCCAAATTCCCTTTAAATTTTCATGACACATTCCCTTAACAACTTTTGTTCCCACAATTTCCCATACTTAACTAGCACACACAATTCTATCTTAAGCTAACTAAAGATTCAATTTGGGATATACGATTATTTTTCGGCTTAAGGTTAGTAATGTGGTAAAATATCGAACAAATGGGAATTAAAGGCTCAAAGTGGTTAACAAAGGTAATTGAAAAGGGTAGGCTTAATTTGGATGAGTGAGTTTAAACAAATAATGGCCTCAATCATGTGCAAGCACGCAAATATAATAACTATTGAACATATAAGATAAAACAAAATATAGATTACAATCATAGAGAAGTAAACACACAAGAACGAAATAATTATGGTTAAATAATGTAACCATTCATAAAGGCTCAAATCTTTCACAAGTTGTGTGTTCTTTAACTCAAATATCATGTTCCAAATACAACTCAAGCAAATTTATCATAAAAATTTTGAAAAATTAGTGAAGAAGTTGGAGTAGAACTCAACTACCCAAGAAAGATTGACCTGCCTCCGGCTGTCTCCGTAGGAAACCCATTGTCTTCGCTCAAGTTGCGGCTCAACAAAGGTGGCAATATTGGACGGGAGGATAAGAAGGTATTCATTGTTATAATTCTTTTCTGCCATGATAGGGAACATCTGCTCACAGTAGCAATTGGAAAATCGCGCAGTGTCCTTTGCTGGAAAGGCTTTCTCCTTTTCATCAACTTTTATTATCCGCTTAACTCTTTTTGTTGAGGGCTTGACGGTGGTTGAAGAAGGCTCTGCCACTAATGCTCTTTTAGTTCCTCTTCTTGCTGGTGGTTTGGAAGTTGCTTTCTCCTTTCCTTTCTTGGTGGCCATCCTGAAAGAAGGGAAGAGAAAGAAAATTAAATTTAAGGAGACATACAGCAGGGAAGGAAACGAAAAAGAGGGTGAATGATGCACAGCAAAATGTAGATGACATTAACACATGCTCTCGAGTACATATGAAAAGCCATTAATGGAAAATAGCTAGTGCAGATAAAAACAAGTGAATGCAAGGTGTTTATTGGCATGCTGGCAAAGGGCATGAGTAGCATAGACCAAGCATTACTTCGTAACAAACCATCACGTTTGTATTGACAATTGAATTTAATTAATAAAATAATAAGGAGAATTTGTGAAAAGCAAGCATTGAATAGTAGAATAAAGTAATGTAGAAAAGTGCATAGGGCTATATAGGCTTTTTCACAAACACATGGCATGCATGGTAAGTAAGATATAAAAAGTATGAAATTGAACATGCAAGTAATCCTCTTAAAAATAATAATAATTGTCAAATAAATTGTAACAAGTCACAAGCATATAATGAGGGATAATGACTCAAAAATTTTCTAGCACCATGTAAAAAGGGAAAAAAGAAAATGAAATACAAAAGTGAAAAGAAAAAGGAAGGAAAAAGAAAATAAAAATGTATATAATATCATAAGAATGATGGAAAAGAGAAGAAGGAAGAAGAAGGTAAAACCTTGTTAATGGTGGTGAGAAAGATAGAGAGTGAAAGGTGAGATAGAAGGGGGAAGGAAGAAATAAGGAGGGAAAAGAAAAATTAGGATTTGGGGGAGAGAAAGATAAGATAATTTGGCAATTTAGGTTGAGCCGTGCGGCGCATGCGACGCGGCCGCGTGGGGCACGCGTTCGCATGGGTGCGCGTCAGGTAAGGGGACGCGATCGCGTCAGTCACGCGGTCGCGTGATCCGTGTTACGCTGCTGGCGCGAGTGCAGCCTCGCTCCAGCACAACTCTCTGTTCGATTTATTTTAATTACCAAATTAGTGTGACGCGATCGCGTGGGTCACGCGATCGCATGAGTGTGCGTTATAAAATGGGTGACGCGGCCGCGTCGGCGACGCGGTCGCGTGAAAAGGATTGTGCTTCCAACACCAATCCAGCACTACTCTTGCACAATATCTCAGTGTGCACCCTTTTACGTCGAAAATTCAGGGCACGCGTTCGTGTGGGAGGCCAGGATTCCCATGCGATGCGAACGCGTCAGGGACGCGGTCGCGTGGGTCGATTTGTGCCATTGGCACGCCTCCAGCCGGACTCCAGCCGAACTCTCTATTCGTTTATTTGTTTTCTCCACCCCCTTTGCGACGCGGACGCATCGCTGATGCGATCGCGTCGCGCGACGAAAAACCCTTTTTTTTTTTTGGAAATATAAAGACATGTAAATGAAAGAGCACGAAAGCACTAATAAAGAGAAGAGTTATTAAAGAAGAAAAACTAAAAGTGAAGAAAAGAACGATCATACCGCGGTGGGTTGTCTCCCACCAAGCACTTTGCTTTAACGTCCGTAAGTTGGACGCTCCACTAGCTCAATCGGCTGCTATGTGGGGATCTTCCAGGCGGAAGATCTCAAGCTCCTTATTTTTCTGCACCTTCTCACCATGGTATAGCTTCAGGCGTTGTCCATTAACCTTAATAAGTTCAGAGCTTGAAGGATGGCTTAGGTGATAAACTCCATACGGTTCAGCCTTCTCTACTCTGTATGGACCTTCCCATTTTGATCTCAACTTACCGGGCATGAGCCTTAGTCGAGATTTGTAAAGGAAGACAAAATCTCCAGGTTGAAACTCTTTCTTCTTGATGTTCTGATCATGCACAGCTTTCAGCTTTTCCTTGTAAATTCTGGAGTTCTCATAAGCTTCTAGGCGAAGGTTCTCCAGTTCCTGCAGTTGCAACTTCCTTTCAGCTCCGGCGTTCTCAATTCCCATGTTGCACTCCTTAACTGCCCAGAAGGCTCTGTGTTCTATTTCAACTGGGAGATGACAAGCTTTTCCATAAACCAAGCGGAAGGGACTCATACCAATGGACGTCTTGTATGCTGTTCTATATGCCCACAGTGCATCTTGTAGCCTGGTGCTCCAGTCTTTTCTGTGAGGCTTTACTATCTTTTGCAAGATACGCTTAACTTCTCTGTTTGATACCTCGGCTTGCCCATTAGTTTGGGGATGGTAAGCTGTTGTAACTTTATGGATTATCCCATGCTTCTTCATCAATCCTGTTAGTCTTCTGTTACAAAAATGGGTGCCTTGATCGCTTACGATTGCTCGTGGTGATCCAAAGCGACATATAATATGGTTTCTCACAAAGGAAACAACAGTGTTAGCATCATCAGTGCGGGTAGGAATTGTTTCTACCCATTTGGAAATATAATCCACAGCTAACAATATATAAAAATATCCATTAGAATTTAGAAATGGACCCATGAAGTCAATGCCCCAAACATCAAAAATTTCACAGAAGAGCATATATTGTTGAGGCATCTCATCCCTCCTAGATATATTACCAAATTTCTGGCATTCAAGGCGACTCAAGTGGTCTGCTACTAAATTCTGATTACCACTCCTATCCTTTATTTCTAAATCAAATTCTTGTAACAGCAGTATCCAACGTATAAGTCTTGGTTTGGATTCCTTTTTAGCTAATAGATACTTTACAGCTGCATGGTCCGAATACACTACTACTCTAGTACCAAGTAAATAGGCTCGGAATTTATCCAAAGCAAAAACAATAGCCAGAAGCTCTTTCTCAGTAGTAGTATAATTGGACTGGGCAGTGTCTAAAGTCTTAGACGCATAGGCAATAACAAAAGGATCCTTACCTTCGCGCTGAGCCAGCGTTGCTCCTACTGCATGGCTGGAAGCATCGCACATGATTTCAAACGGCTGACTCCAGTCTGGTCCTCTCACAATTGGGGCTTGAGTTAGAGCAGTCTTCA
>NC_029789.2:32889360-32894649 GCF_000816755.2 Arachis ipaensis
AAAGCAATAATGTGATTTACCTGACAGACAATCCAGCATTTGATCAATGAATGGAAGTGGGTAGTGATCCTTATGGGTAGCTTAGTTGAGACGCCTGTAATCAATGCAGACTCTCCAAGCATTCTGAACTCTAGTTGCTATGAGCTCTCCATGCTCACTCTTCACTGTAGTGACTCCAGATTTCTTGGGCACCACTTGTACTGGGCTTACCCATTCACTGTCTAAAATGGGATATATGATACCTGCTTCCAATAGTCTGGTCACTTCCTTTTTGACAACTTCCAAGATGGTGGGATTCAATCTTCTCTGGGGTTGACGGACAGGTCTTGCTCCCTCTTCTAGAAATATTCTATGCTCACATACTTGAGGGTTGATTCCCACTATGTCTGCCAAACTCCACCCAATTGCCTTCTTATGCTTCCTCAGTACATCAAGTAACTGCTCTTCTTGTTGAGAAGTCAGTTCCCTTGCAATAATAACCGAAAGCTTCTGCTCATCCTCAAGATAAGCATATTTGAGATGTGGAGGGAGAGGTTTTAATTCTAACTTTTGATCATGGGCAGGCTCTGGATTATCTGGGGCTTGTAAAAGGGCGAAGTGCCCTCACTGTCAGTTAAGAGGGTCCCCACACTGGGACCTTGTCCAGTGTGCCTCTCTTCAAACTCTTCTTCTTGAATTTCAGCCACACTTTTGTCTATGACATCACACTAGAAGATAGAATGATCTTCTGGGGGATTGTTAATGACTCCATTCAGATTGAAGATTACTATGCAGCCATCTATTTCAAAGGAGTATGTTCCTGAAAAAGCATCCAATTTGAATTTTGATGTCTTCAGGAATGGTCTTCCAACTAGGATTGATGATGGCTTGTCTGAATCATTGTGGGGCATCTCCAAGATATAAAAATCAGTGGAAAATGTGAGCCCTTTAATGTTCACCAAAACATCTTCAGCAACTCTAGCCACTGTAATAATGCTTTTATCTGCTAACACAAAACGAGCTGCCGAC
Organism: Arachis ipaensis; assembly: GCF_000816755.2. Classification (NCBI taxonomy): domain Eukaryota; kingdom Viridiplantae; phylum Streptophyta; class Magnoliopsida; order Fabales; family Fabaceae; genus Arachis; species Arachis ipaensis. The sequence continues at coordinate 32,890,369 of NC_029789.2, forward strand.
CTTTTTAAGGGATGGAGCCTCAAAACATCATATATAGACAAAGGCATTATACTGACACATGCTCCTAAATCACACATGCAATCATAAATTACTACACCACCAATAGTACAACTAACTATGCAAGGACCTGGATCACTACATTTTTTGAGAGGTCTGCTGCTGATTGTTCTGTGGTCCTTGGTTCTGCCTCAGGTGAGGTGCTCTGTAATGTTGATTTTGCTGCCTATTGTTGTTATTGTTCCACCTCTGATTTCCCTGATTATCTCTGCCTCCTCTGTTATTGTTGTTCCTCTAATTCTGGTTTGAATTGTCCTGCCATCCATGGTTATTATTTTCACCTTGATTGTACCCTTGGTTGGGACGGTCATAGAAGTTGTGAGTGGATGCTACCATGTTGTCTTCTTGTTGGAGCTGTGGGCATGCATCAATGTAATGGCTATAATCAGCACAGATTTTGCAAATTCTTTGTGGGACTAGTTGTTGGTTTTGCTGTGGTGGAGGTTGAGCTTGCTGAGCTTGTTGATTCAACTGTATTTGCTTCAGTAAGTTGGTTATTTCACAGATGCTTTGAGTTAGAGCAGCAGTCTCTCTGCTAGAAGATACTTCTGCAACAGCTTTTGAACGGCCTTGCTTTTGTCTATGGTTCCTAGTGGATTCATCTAAATCACTGATCAATTGCCAAGCTTCATCAGTGGTCTTGTACTTCTTCATAGACCCATTGCTGGCACTTTCCAGTATGGTCTTATCTTGGGGCTTCATACCCTGTGTAACATAGCTGAGTAGCACGATCTTGTCAATCATGTGGTGGGGGCATGCTTCCAGAAGATTATTGAAGTGCTCCCAGTATTCAAAGAGAGTCTCATTGTCATCCTGAACAATTGTGGAGATATCCTTCCTTAGCTTATCAGTAACTTCAGATGGAAAGAATTTCTCCAGAAACTTAAAACAACCAAATCAGTAGAACGGGGGCTGGTTTCTTCCTCAGATTCACTTTCAGATCCGCCCTCAGAGCGGGCTAACCGACGCTGTTCTCGCCTTATTCGTGAAATTGTCCTTTCAATTTCGGGATCGAATATTAGCAAGCGCGGATCAGGAAGTGAACGCGTCATTTGACGAAAGAAACATGCAGCTCATAGTAGCAAAATAAAATAAAATGCAAATAAATAAATTCTAATTTATAAAATTAGCACTCTATTGCAACTCCCCGGCAACGGCGCCAAAAATTGATGAGACGCAGAAGCTGGTGAATTAAAAATTATTAAAATGGTTACGTTGCAAGTATAGTTCTTAACTCACCAAAAATCTACCTATCAATTTAGAAATATGTCACAGAGAATTAAATTAAAAATTACTAGGAGTTTTAAGTCCCAGGTCGTCTCCCAACGAGTTGCAGAAAAGTGTGCTATCTTATTAATCAGATGTTCCAAGAAGTTGAGCTAAGTAAATTGGGATGTAAATTGAGGAAAGTTAAATAATATGAATAAGAGCCTTGACTGGGAGTTGATTGGTTGGAATTTCTATTATTGGTGGAGTGAATGTAAGATTAATTTATAATTAATCGTTGTTCTGTTTGGTTATCCTTTACTAAGTAAGGGAAAGTCAAACAAGCTGGAATGCCAGATCTGTTCACAAGTTGCAACCCACTTAGTTCAAAGGGATTGGCATTGGTGACAGGATAGCAATCCAACATTTAACCCAATAACAAATTTTTCTTTCAATCCTTCCAACTCAAGAATTCCTTTTAATCAACACCCCATCAAGTAAGAAAACTACTCACGCATTGTAAATAAAGAATCCATAGCACATGAAAGGGAATTAAAAGAAGACATGATTATTGGAATTGAAATTGAATTAAAAAGAAATAGTCCTTGCATTAATTAATCATAAAAGTATTCAAATAACAAAATTGAACAAAACAGGGAACATGGAAGAATGAAACCAAGTTAAGAAAACAAACTAGAATGATGAAGTCTTGATGAGGAAATAATTCTTCTCAATGTTCCAATGCTAAGACCAATTGAAAATTAAAATTCTAAAACCTAGAGAGAAAAACCTAAGAGAGTAAAATTAGATCTGAAACTGTCTCTGAATGAATGTGTTAATTGTTTCTGCATGTTCTCTGACTCTAGTCTACTGTTCCGGGCCAAAAACTGGGTCGAAATAGGGCCCAAAATCGCCCCCAACAAATTCTGCAGATTATGCAGATCGCACATGTCACGCGATCGCGTCATCCATGCGGACGCGTCATTCGCGCTTTTCCTCGCCACGCGTTCGCGTCGTCCACGCTACCGCGTCGCCAGAACTTTTCCAATTCGCGCGGCCGCGTGAGCCATGCGGTCGCGTCACTGCGATTTGCTCTCCTTCGCGCGATCGCGTGAGCCATGCGACCGCGTCACTTCTCGCTGGTTATCTCCTCAAATTCTTGTGTTTCTTCCATTTTTGCTAGCTTCCTTTCCAATCTCCAACTCATTCATGCCCTATAAAGTCTGAAACACTTAACACACAGATCACGGCATCGAATGGAATAAAGGAGAATTAAAAATAAATAATTAAAGTCTCTAGGAAGCAGTTTTCAAACATGTAATAAATTCAGGAAGAAAAGCTAAATGCATGCTAATTTAATGAATAAGTGGGTAAGGATCATGATAAAACCACACAATTAAACACAATATAAACCATAAAATAGTGGTTTATCACCAGGCCATAAGAGTGTCAGAATTTTTGTTCATTAAATAATTTCATATTAATTTTAAAATTTGACTTTGGAAGCTAGCTTTAACTTTGTTCATTAAATAATTTCAGATTAATAGTTTTATATTCATATTTCTATCATTTTTTATTGTACTCATAATTATATTTTTGTTGTAGGGATTGGATCAAGAGAGTGAGATTCCATCACCAAGAGAGTTAGGAAGTTGGTCTTCTGGAGTGAGCAACAAAGAAGCATGATCTTGCATGATAAAGATTTCATGTATTAAGTATTATAGATATATGTTAAGACAAATTATTGAAAAATGTTATCTTAGATACTTTGTTTTTGGATTATGATTTTTGATTTTCGAAGACCATGTATGAATTAAAAATCTTGTTATGATATTTGATTTAAGGTTATGCCTTCTTGGTTATTATGAGATTTTAAAGTTTGAGTTCTAAAAATGTCGCTTTAAATAGGTAGTTTTGATCTCATTTTAAAAAGTAAAAAATTGCCATCATACTTAGATAAAAACGACGGCTAAAATTCACCATTTTAAACGAAAAGTATGCCATCAAACCCTGGTAAAAAGGGCAGTAAGAAACGCCATTTTAAACGAAAAGGGTGCCATTAAACCCAGGTAAAAATGGCGGTTAGAAATGCCATTTTAAACGAAAAGGATGCCATTAAACCCTGGTAAAAACAGCGGTTAGAAACGCCATTTTAAACGAAAAGGATGCCATTAATCCCAAGTAAAAACGGCGGTTAGAAATGCCATTTTAAACGAGAAGGGTGCCATTAAATCCTAGTAAAAACGGCGGTTACAAACCGTCATTTTAAACAACAACAAAATCGCCGTTTTATTTGGTTAAAATGGTGGTTAAAACCGCCATTTTAACCGCCAAAAAACCGCCGTATTATCCACTGGTTATTATGGCGGTTTTCAGAAAACTGCTGTAATAACCAGAATGGCGCCCAGAATTTTAGCGTTTCTTGGGAGCGCCATTTTTGATAATAATGGCGATTGTAACCGCCGTAATTACCTTAAAAAACCGTCATTTTAACTTTTTTTTGTAGTGTAGAATCTTCTATTTACACTTTTTTATTTTATATTTATTTTCTCTTCCTTATTTATTTATTTTATAATAGAATATAATTATACCNATAATACTAGTAAATATATAGAGTATTCTTTTTTTTTTTTAAATAAAAAGAAAAATTTAGAGATCAAATTTATTTGTTACCTAGGTTATTATTTTTATTAGTTTAAATGCTGATGGTAATTAATTATAATAGGAATACATAGGTAGTATATAAGATTAACCACAAAATATTTTTTTTTAACTTTCTGTTTTCATTCTTTAAAATTTTCAAATGAGAATAACCAATTTTTTTTCTTCTCTCAACTTTCATTCTTCTTCTCTTTTCTGTTTCGTCAAACCATTAACATCACATCTTGAATAGCTTAGGACATAAGATTTTTTTATTATTTGTGCACCTTCTAAGTATTTATTTAAATATTGCTATAGAAATTCAGATCAAATGAGTAAGTCATTTATCAAATATAAAAAAATTTTATTACTTACAAA
>NC_029789.2:32895163-32912565 GCF_000816755.2 Arachis ipaensis
AATATCTAGTCTTATTTTAATATTATTTTTAGGTTTAATTACTCTACTAGTCTCTATAGTTTTGCACAATTTTCAATTAGGTCCCTATACTTTTTTTTCTATTAATTGAGTCCTTACATCAATTTTTTTTATTGGGTCCCTACACTTTTTTTCCTTTTATTTAAATCCTTGTACCAATTCTTTTTTTTTAGTTGGGTCCTATAAAATTAAGCCAATTACTACTAAGAGGGACTTAATTGAAAAAAAAAATTGGTGCAACGACCCAATTAAAAAGAAAAAAAGTATAGAAACTTAATTAAAAATTTCACGAAACTATAGGGACCAACAGAGTAATTAAACCTTATTTTTATTTGGAAATCTCTCACTGTATATAATCTAATACCATATTTAATGGGTTTTGTTAAATAAGTATGGTTTTACGTACTAAAACAAAGAGTTATGTGTATTTTAAATTAATTGAAGTTTACATTGTTATGATTGTAGTCACAAACTTTGAATTTTTTTTTCCTTGTATTTTTTTCTTCGTTTCATTTTTCTCCTAACGGAAACATAGTGAATTTTACCAAACTTAAAACTTTACAGAAAGCAAATATGATCGGTCCTAAATTCTAGTCAAACACATTCTTTGATTTTTATGAAAAATATAAGAATAAATTATTATTTGTACATACGAATATTCAAAATATCTATAAATCTATTTAGGAAAAAATGAAACTAATATTGAATTTATAAAAGATAAGTTCTAATTTAAAAGATTATTCGAACCCTAAATGGATTGGATTCATCCAAGTATTACCGCAGCACCACCACTATTACCACTGTCACTGTTATGGTGCTACTTATGTTATTTACTGGACCTAAATTTTTTTATCTCAAATCTCAAACCCCAAATCATTTCACCAAAGTCTCAATAATTTTTCCTTTCCACAACAACTCCATTTTTTCTTTTCTTCTTTACTAGCTACAATGTCGATGTTTATGCACAAAAGAGCTTTTTTTCAACATATTTTCGGACTTGTATGTTGCTCCACCACTTTTCTTCACCAATTTCAAAAAACTCATCCCCATCTTCAGTCCCAAAATACTCTTGGTCCTTCTTTGCCTTGTCATGATGGTAGTGTCTTTAACCCCTAGCCACTATCTCTCTATGAAAATCTTTTCAGTTGTTAAATTCGTTATTTCAAAGTGGGCCAACATTCAGATTCACCAACAACCCCTTGTGATGAGCAAGGACTACATCCTCCGAGTTGATCTTCATCTCTGGAATGTTTCTTCTGTTATCTTTTCCAACTTGACCCTTTGGGGGAATGTCAATGAACACCAAGGTCAGGTGGCTGTGGAGGTCCTCTACCTTTTCGTAATAACTAGATTGCATTACTAGAAGCCTATTGTTGGAGGCCACCTGCTTGGCAGATGCCGTGTTTGTTGAGGATAACAATATTACTGAATTTCATTGTTGGGAAGGTTGGGTTAGTAGTGGCAAAGGTTGGGAATTGGAGTGGAGGTGGTAGTGAAAGGTTGGAGATTTGGAGGTGGGGTTGAGTTAGAGTTATAGTTGAAAATTTGGGGTTAGATTAGGTTGGGTTAGGAGGGACAATTTGAAAAAAAAAAATTCTAAACGGTTCTGACGATCATTTTGAAAGACATCGAGATCTTTAATAAAAAAAATACTCTATTTCGACTTCTGATTTTTATTTTTATGAGACTGATTAGTCCCTTTGTCAATATTTTATCTTTGTATTAACAGAATAAGTCTATATAATATGTTAAACTGTTGATTTATTCATTAAAAATCAACTAGGATTGACAAATTCTTTTGTTGGGAGTCTTGTTGTCTTTTAAGGATAATTGTCAAGGTCGTTTAGTTTTTTTAATTTTGTATTACTTTTTTTAAATATATTAGCTAAATTTATGGTGTAAAACTAAGAATTATTAGTGATTTTTAAATTATTTTGACTTATAAAAATTAAATGGAGGATATATTAGTGATTAACGTGTCACATAAGTATGTTTTGAAGATAGAATATTGACAGAAGGGCTAACTAGTCTCACGAAGTTAAATATCAAAGGCAAAAAATCGTATTTTTTAGGGGTTGGGATAGATATTTACTCTTTAAAAATTTTGGATAATTTTTTAGGGATCGAATAATTATGTTTATTGGAGTTTTTTTTTAGTACAACGTTAGTTTTAATTTTTTGTCGATAGATTTGTTAAACATTCTGAATATTCATGAATATAATGGTAGTTTATTCAAATTAAAACTCTAATCTTTTTCTTTTTAAATCATAGCGTGTGTGAAGGACTATTAAACGGCCAAATCCAGGTTGTTTAGTACCAACCCATCTAAATATATGGATTATGAGTTGACTTGTTTACTTTTTTATTTTTTTCATGAATATCATTTTTAAGTTTGAATCATTTATGGCCATCTTGATGGGTTATTTGCTAGCACGTTTATTTTTTTTATTTTAAAAAAAAAGGTCGAATAAAAATTTTTAGATTTCAATTAAAAATGATTTAAGAAAAAAAAGACCACTATTAACCCAAATTTCTTAAACAGAATTTTTTAAGTGTGAGTCGAATCAAGTCGGATTAAAAAATATTGAAAGAAGTATTAGATTTTTTTAAAAATATAAAAAAATTAATTTAACTTGTTATTTTTTCAGGTTAATTAGTTTTAGGCTGTTTAATTCAAAATTTAAATGTGTATAATTTCAAACAAAATTCAATCCATTTAAGTGAATAAATAGACTGGTCCGACGAGTTTCATTCATTTTGTTACCTACACGCACGCCAAACACATATCTTTGTGTTGATGTTCCCTGACTAATTAAAAAAAAATTCCTACTTAAGGAGAGAATGAGAGAATGAGAGAGAGGGAGAAAACACAGAGTGGGGGTAGAACTAAGATATCACATCAATATTTAAAGGATCCTAGTGTTTGTAATCGAAAAGAGTATCATTGCTTGAAAATGAGTCTTTCTCCATCTTTATTGATAATTTACCAATAGATATCTCGAAGAGGGAGTTGTTTTACCTTTTCAACTGGACACGAAGATCAATGATATATATCTTTCTCGGAAGTGAAAAAATGGGATGATATATCTTTTTGCCTTTATACGGTATACGACAAAAGGAGGGTCCTGAAAACTATAGCGGACATGAGTAATATGAGATTACGAGGTAAGACAATATTCGTGAGAGAGGCTATGTATAGAAGGGCAATTGGGGAGAAAGGAAGAAGGGTGCATGATAAAGAATGAGAAAGGTATGAGGTTGAGAACAGAGAGCCTCAATGTGGGAATAATTGATACACTGCTATTTATTTTGTACTAAATTTAGCGAATTTTATCCATTATTCTCACACTTATTCATATAATTTGTATGATTGAAAACATGCTTCTTTGGCTTTAAATTTGCTAATTTTAATTCTCTCTTATTATCATTCGATGTCGTGATATGTGTGTTAAGTGTTTTCAGGTTTCGTAGGGCAGGAATGGCTTAGAGGATGGAAAGGAAGCATGCAAAAGTGGAAGGAACATAAGAAATTGAAGTTTTCAGAAGTTGGCAGCGACGTGCACGCATAAACGACGCATACGTGTGAAAGGTGCAGAAGGCAAGCAACGCATACACGTGGCCGACGCGTACGTGTGAAAAAGCGTCATGTGCTGCAGATATCAGAAGTCGCTGGGGGCGATTTCTGGGCTATTTTTGACCCAGTCTCAAGCCCGAAAGTGCACATTAGAGGCTACAGAGTGGAGCTGGGGGGGAATCATTCATACACTTTTCATTCATACAATTAGTTAGGTTTTAGATGTAAGTTTCTAGAGAGAGAAGCTCTCTCCTCTCTCTAGGTTTTAGGGTCTTTAGGTTTATTTCTTCTCAAATTCAAGTTCAATGTTCCTTTAATTTAGTTTTCTCTCACTTTTAATTGTTTAAGCACTTTAGTTCATCTTCTTCTCTTGTTAATTTCCCTTTTTTGCCATTTTTATGTCTATGAGCTATTGTTACAATTGATTTCTTTTAATGCAATTTATGTTTTCTATGTTTATTGTTTCTCTCTTTAATTATTAGTCATTTATGCTTGCAATTGGTTGCTTGGATTTAATATTCCTTGTTAATTTTTTATATTTTTATTTTGTACCTTCTAAGTGTTTGATAAAATGCTTGGTTGGATTTTAAATTAGAATTTTGTACTCTTAGCTTGGATTGAGTAATTTGGAGACTCTTAAATTGTCAAAGTCTCTTGTTGGTTGGTGATTGAGAGTTGCTAGCTGGCTTAAGCTTCACTAATTCTAGTCTTTGATTAGGACTTGTGAACTCAAGTTGATTTGCTCACTTGACTTTCCTTCAATTGTTAGAGGTTAACTAAGTGAGAGCAATTTGAAATTACCACCCCAATTGACATTGATAATGAGGATAGGAATTCCGATTCTCAACCCTTGCTAGGACTTTTCTTAGTTGTTAGTTTATTTTCTTGTTATTTACATTCCTTACTTATTAAACTTAAAATCCAAAAAGATACAATCTCATAACCAATAATACATACACTTTCCTGCAATTCCTTGAGAGACGACCCGAACTTTGAATACTTCGGTTAATTTTATTGGGTTTGTACTTGTGACAAACAAATTAAATAATATTGATTAAGGTTTAATTGTCGGTTTATAACTATACTTGCAACGTGATATTTTTGTGAAATTCTTTATAGATATTTTTCCCCATCAATAATATGGCTACTCATCCAGATGGAGAAGCGACGATAAAGAATACAACGAAAAAGGACCCTAACGGGAATGAATGGACAAAAAAGGTTGAAATGACAGTTGCAAAAGAGAACGTGGGTTGGCTATCAAGGAGTTTAATAGGAGGAATGAACACAGCCATAGAATTCAATACGTTAAAGAAGGAAATTAGCAAGAATCTGCCTCAGGTTGTTCAAATTAGAGAATTAGGAGCGTATAAGGCACTATTAACTTTTGATATAGTGAAGCATGCGTAGGAGTATTTTACTTTCAAAATGAATAGTCTCCTGCAATTTTTTCATAGTATTTGGAGATGAGAAGAATCAGAACAAAGTGAAACAAGAAGAGTTTGGCTAGAATGTTTTGAAGTATCGCTACATGTGTGGTCTGCAGAAACATTCAAAATGATAGGTGGACAATTGGGGGAAAGTAGTACGGTGTGATGAAATGACAGAATCAAACTTATCGTATAACTCTAGAAGAGTTCAAATTGATACCTGTGTGTTTGATGTTATTAATGAATGGATTCACATCATGGTGGATACTAGTGGGTTTGATGTTTTTGTGAAGGAGGTAGGACGTAAGATTTATGGAGCAAAAATATTTTTGGACGGTGAAAAATCACGAACAATGTAGGCTAACCTGATTTAGGTGACAGAGGAATGGAGACGCCGACGGCATTGTGGGATCCAACGGCAGAATTGGTGGTGGCAGGGACAAGGGACCACGTTGAAGACAGGGATAGAAGAGTAATTTGTGACATATTTTTGAATGACTGTAATCAAGAGAATTTAAAATATTTTAAGGAAAAAAAAGAAAACAAACCCAAATTCATTGAAGGAGATTAATGGAGGAGATGATTGTGAGGATTATGATTTGAGTCGGGAAAGGGATTCAGAAATAACGATTTCTGAGGCACGTTTAAATTGTTGTCGCGGGCTCCACATGGATGATATAAGAAATAGAGAAACATTTACAATGGGCATTCTATTAACAAGATGAATAACCTAATAGGTATTGAAGGCATGTGCTGTTTGAGCCATCTAATTATTGGGTCAACAATTGCAAATGGGAAAGATGGGCTAAGGGAGGGTTGTGTGAATGATGGATGCTGGATTAGAGAGGCTAAAATAGATCGGGCTACTACAATTTGGGTTATTGCTATTCCCGTGGAAGAAGGAATGCACAGCTCTAGGTCCCTTTTGAAGAGCGTTGTGTGATGAGGATTGGCATGGCACAGCGATGCAGGACCCGAGGGAAAAAGGAACGGCGAGAGCTAGCCACCGAGGATCTCGAGTAGAGCCACCTGAGGTCCAAGCCGTGAACCACAATAATGATGGTTCTGGGAACGAGGTTGCGGGAAGGGCGGAAGCGGAGGCGAGTCGGGATGTCAAGACGCCACATATGTTGATGGTTGAAAAAGAGTGCCAAGGAGAAGCTCATGTGCCATTGAATCATGCCAAGAAAGGAAGTTCCAATTTTGCAGGAGAGGGGGTGAATCAAGAGTTGTGACATCAGAGGTTGAGATGGTTTGTAAGGCACAATGAAGATGACAAAGGTGGTGATATCGACAAGGCTGGATCGGAAACTAAACTAGAGCATGTGAATAAGGCGGATGGTGGAAGTTTGAAGTGGGAGGAGCAGAAGAAGGAAAATCTGAAGACCTCAAAGTTAGCAGTGGATTCTGGAGCAGTGTTATATAATAATGACAAAGATATTATGGTAATATTACATGGTCGAAATGAAGAAATCACTAACAGAAAAAAGAGGGCAAAACAGAAAGAAAAAGCGAGAAGGAGCAGACCTAAGATGAGATCATAAGGGGGTATGTCTAAAATGAGCTCAACACTTATGTGCTTATTGAATGTGCCACATTTATATAGATTATTAGATTTTATTAGATTAAAATCAAAGGCTAATATAAAAGAAGAGTATTGATAGGATCTAATAAATATAGAATATCATAGTACATAAATAAATGCTTTAAATGACAATACTTTAATACGCAATACTTTAAACGCTTCCGGCTGCGCGACTCTGATAGCTCGGACATTACAACGACACTTATACTATTTAATACTAAAATATGAGCCTGTTTAAAACTTTAAATCACAAATACCGCTCCGAAAATACTTTTATCCGATAACATACATCCATAGATACCATACAACTTACAAAACTCATAAGGAGTACATCCATATATATATAAATATATATATATAAATAGTATTACAAGCATTAACCAATACAATCCCTATCCCTCTTACAGAATATATCAAAATAAAGGCGAGGGTACAACAAGTAATAATCTAAAGCAATACAGAGCATTTCAATAACTAAATAAACTCTTCGTGACTTCTGTGCCTTATCCTGAAAGGGGAAAAATGTAGGGGGGGTGAGAACATCATCCTCGAAAGGGTTCTCAATAGAGGGTTTTTGGAAATTACTGTAATAGGATACGTGAAGATAAACCGTACCAGTGATTAATAACTGACTTATGCCTCTTTTCAAAAATAACGGTTTACAGTAAAAGAGAAAATCTGAAATCCTTTTCTGAAAGACGAAACTATTCATTTAAAACAATATTTCGAAAGCCTTTCAAAAGGTTTATCTATGCTAAACCAAAAATAGCCTTTCATACGATTCCAAATCATAAACACAAAACCGAAACCAACCATCGGTCCATCTCATTTCAACCACGACCCTAGGCCCAAACAATCCAACGACAACCAGTCACCACAATCCAATAGAGTCCCAGTTGCAAACACAGATAGGAGGTTCAAGCACAAACAAACAGTTACAGCAAGTAGAGCAAGTAGCAAATAATCTCAAATAGTCACAAAGGCAAACCAAATACAATATGCACACCCAAACAATGTCACATAAATGCATATGATGCATGCCTGTTCCTAGTGGCTGATGATATCATCTGTCGGTTATAGAGCCAACCCGACAAGTCCTAGTAGCTAACCATTGGACTGTCCCTCTGTCGCGCATCCCCAACTTGAGTTATACTCATCATAAACTTGATCATAATCATGATTCATATCCATCACCTTCACTGGTGAATATTTACGGGGGCGAGCTCATCCGGGACTTTCACAGTGCCCGGCCACACTTACGACATAGGGTCAGCAGAGTCTCGAGCCTCCACCTGGAGCACGTGGTGGCTAGCCACTGCTTTCTCCCAGGGATCTCGTGCCTCTGATAGTGGAAGTGCAAATCACAATTATCAATAATTCAGCATATACATGCATTCATTCTCATCCATGGATCAACATCCATCTCAACCATCCGGCTCACGGTTCAGTCCAGAATCAGCCAATATTCATAATCATACACAGGCATTCCAGCTCATGGTTCAATCCAGAACCAGCCAATATTCATAATCATACACAGCCATTCTGGCTCACAACAAAACAGCACTTCCACATTCAGCATCATATCTCCTGAAAGAGATACAATGCTTTCTTAAGAAGCAAGACTAAATCACAATTTCCTCTTTAATAATTCATTTCAAAAGCATGAATCATCCTTTTCTTGATAATTCAAATAAAATAGTAGAAGTCTTTAACTCATCATTTTTCTAGACAACATTCAACAAAGACTCGGATCTTATACAAATTTTGGCAGCACCTCCCCTAAAACTTGGACTTTTGCCACCCGGTTCGGGTCCCAACTAAACCGTTTCTCATTCCTTTTCAACAGCTCAAAACCAGAAATCAATTCAAAAGCAAGCTAAATGCCTCAGTGGCACATCTCAAGGAAACCATTTCAAAATCAACTCAATATCAACCGATTTAACTCATTCCCAAAGTTTAAAAGAATCAGTTCAGCGATAAATCATTTATCAAAACCAAATCAATTAAAGCAACCCAGGCTGAATTTCAAGAGTATTCTATCTTTCACATCATCAAAATAATTGAATCACTTCAAACCAATCCTCAACGGATTAAACTCATATTTCAAATCTTTAAAGAATCAACTTCCAAACATTACATTTCACAAAGCCGCACAACAATTCAGCCAAACAAACATTCATAAGCTTTCGAGACAATCAAATAATACATAAGGCCGATACAATCACCAAATACACATTTCTCACATCAGTATCCATATGTAATAATTCCAATACATAAAGTATAGTTTTGGAAAGCGCCCCTACCTCAAAACGCAAATCCATAACCTAAACGTCTCATAGAGTCCTTTCCGCCTTAACCCGAACTGACGGCAACCAAAACCTCCGCTCCCAGTCACGTTCGCAATAACCATAGCAACACTAATCGCAACATACAATAATCAGGACTCAACTTCACGTTACCAAAACTCATATTCATTAACCAAACACATACGAATACTAACGCGAGGCATTTCGAAACATAAATTACTTACTAAACTAGCGAAACGAAGTAGCTACGGTTTCGAACAATCCCGGCAACAGCTCCGGCAGCGGCCAGAAGCTTCGGTGGGTCAACTATAAAAACCACGCAGCGTTAAACCTTCTCGAAATCCAAAAAGGCAGAAACCTCAACTAAAATCCTTACCGGCAGAGTTTTCCGGCGACTAAGTTGCATTCTCCAGCGGCAGAGACGGCGAAGCAGCTCGGAACGGCCAGCAGCAGTGGCGGGGCTAACCCAGCACCAACATCCACCATCGTCACCACTTTCCTCTCCGGTCAGACCCAACGGCCGCAACTCAGCCGCAGCAACGATGAAACGGCAGCAAAAGGATCAGCCTCAACCCGCGATGGTGGCTCTCCGGCGCGACACCAGCCACAACAGGAACGGCGGCGGTGAGATCCCAACAGCGACGAGTTTCCCGGTGACAGAACAAGCAGGACTGGCAATGGCAAGGAGGCCTGGCGACGGCAACCCAGGCGGCGATGGTCTCCCCTGTCGCGCTCTCCCTCTCTCTGTTGTGCAAACTCCCATCTCCCTCTCTCTTCGTGCTCGCCGGCAGAGGCAAAATGGCGGCGACTCAACAAGGATGAGCTCCTCTGGTTCGGTGACAGAGGTGCGGCTCAGGTTCCAGGGACAGGACAGCAATGGCAGCGACGGCACGACTCAGCAACCGCGTGGTGACGGCATGAACAGATCCTTCTTCTCCCTTCGGCTAGCAACGGCGGCGACGATGGCAGTGGCACCCACCATGCCGCCTCTCTCTTCTTCCCCCTCTCCTTCTTTCTCCGTGGATTCCTCACCCCACTCCCCCCTTCGGCTTCATTTTTCTTTCAGGGAACACAAAGAAAATTTTGTGTGTTGTTGTTGCTGCGCAGTGAAGGCAGTGAGGAAAGGGGTTGGGGTGCGCAGCGTGGAGGAAGGATGGAAGGGAATAGGTTTGGCAAAATTAGGGTTAGGGGCATTTTAGTAATTTCAAATAAAATTGGGAATAGTATAATAATTGAAACCCAAATTAAATCCAACACTAGTTGTATATAGAAAATACTATTTGTTCACCAATCTTACAAATTATTTTCCATAAAATGCCCAAATTAAAATAATTAGAAATAATATAATTAAACCCTTTATTTTCCAAAGTAACGGTATTAATATTTAAAATAGTAATTATTTAATCCAAATCATATAAAAATCCTTATTATTTCACAACTACCAATTTTATAATATAATTATAGAAAATAATCCAATAATTATCAAATTGGATAATAATCATAACTTATCTCAAATTCAATAAATCAAAACTCGCCTTAATTATCTTTAATAAAATAATTTCTGAAATTAAGGCTATAAATAACTACGTGATTTGAGACTTTATCATAATAAGACTTTTTTCAAAGGTTCTGGGTCTTACATATTTTATATTGAATTATTTAAGAATAAAAGATTATGTTGTCATTTAAAGTATTATGTATTAAAGTATTATCATTTAAAGCATTTATTTATGTACTATGATATTCTGTATTTATTAGAATCCATCAATGCTCTTCTTTTATATTAGCTTTTGATTTTAATCCAATAAAATCTAATGGTATATATAAATGTGGCACATTCAATAAGCATATAAGTGTTGAGCTCATTTTAGATATATCCATAATAAGGGATAATAAGTTTATTGTTAATGTGGGATAATAAGTTACTTAAAGTAAGTAAATGTTATAAAGGGGAGAAATGGTTGTGTGTGATGCGCATGGTTAGTTGATATACTTTGATGGAGCTTGGGCTATACCCAGGCACGGACCCATGCTCATGAATGGGGGGCACTTGCCCCCGGTGTCATTTGATATTTTTAAACCATATATATATAATATGCCCCCATTTTAAATTTTAAATGATCTCACTACAAATAAATTAAGTCCAATTATTAAAAGTCTAAGTCCATTTTATCTTTTTATGATTTTGACTATTAGTTAACCTAATTAAATTTAGTCTTCTTCTCTTTTTAAATCCCAGCTGTCACTCATTTATTCTCTTAAACCCTTTTCTTAGTTTCATATTTTCAATCTTCTTTTTCTATTCCTTGTCTAGTGGTCATCTTCTCTTCATCAAAAGGTAAATTTTAACTTCTCTATTTTGTTTTATATAGCTCTCTATGACTCTATGTATCTTTCAATTTCATTATTTTTATTTTTGATATTTTCAATTGCAAATTTTAATTCAAACAATTATAGTTTAGGTATTAATCTATTTTTTTATTCTCTTCATGAATTTATATATTTTATTTTATTCTCAATTTAGTGATCCTTATTATTTATTTGTTTATCTTTTGTTCTATTCTATTATATGTAATTATATTGTATATAAATTTTTAAAGTGAATTGATCAATTTACTAATTTAGAATATATATATATTTTTATTTTTAGAAATAGTAATGGAAAAATATTTCAAAAGAAAGCTACCACTAGAATCTGAAGTCACTCCATTAGTCTCTTCTAATAAAAAGAAGTTCTTAGAATTCAATGTGAAAAGTCTGGCAGCTGATCCTGGACAACGACCCAAAATTTCAAATTATGATCCAAATGACAGAGATGAAGTTAGACGAGCTTATTTGCAAAAAGGTCCTTGTCAACCAAGAGAACATGATTTTCCAAAAACATATTTTGGAACTTCTCTCCGTAGATTTAATGCTGATTGGTTTGATGAATTTGGCAATTGGTTGGAATATAGTATTTCAAAAGATGCTGTCTTTTGTCTCTGTTGTTATCTTATGAAACCTAATGGTGCAAGTGGTGATGTTTTTGTAAAAGAGGGCTTTTCAATTTGAAAAAAGAAGGAGCAATTATAAACACATGTTGGAAATCATGATAGTGCTTATAATCAAGCTTGAAGAAAATGCGAAGCACTCATGAAGTAAAAGCAACATATTGAAGTTGTTTTTCAAAAGCATTTAAACCAAGCTAAAAGAGATTACCGAACTCACTTAACAGCAACAATTAAGTGCATTAGGTTTTTATTGTGACAACAATTGGCCTTTCGTGGTGATGATGAATCACACAATTCAAACAATCAAAGTAATTTTTTTGGAGCTTCTTGACTTTCTTACTCAACATAATACAGAGATTGATCGTGTTTTCAAAAATGCTCGTGGAAACCTTAAGCTAGTAGCACCTAAAATTCAAAAAGATATTGTTAGAGTTACTACAAGTGAAACTACTAAAGTTATTATTGATGATCTTGGAGATGATTTATTTGTTGTTTTAGTTGACGAAGCTCGAAACATTTCTGTTAAAGAGCAAATGGCTGTTTATTTGCGGTATGTGAACAAAGAAGGGATTGTAATGGAGCGATTTCTTGGCCTTGTCCATGTTTCTAGCACAAATGCGTTGTCGTTAAAATAGCTTTGGAATCTTTATTAGCAAAGCATAATTTAAGTTTAGCAAGAATACGTGGACAAGGTTACGATGGAGCTACTAATATGCAGGGAGAATTTAATGGCTTAAAAAGTTTGATCTTGAAAGAAAATATTTGTGCTTTTTATGTTCATTGTTTTGCTCACCAACTTCAATTAGCACTTGTAGTTGTTGCAAAGAAACAGGTCGAAATTGCACTACTTTTTAATTTGCTTGCTAGTTTGTGCAATATTGTTAGAGTTTCTTGTAAACGTAAAGGCATGCTTCGTAAAAGCCAAATGCAAAAGACAATCGTTGCATTACAAAATGAAGATATTTCTAATGGGCGTGGCTTAAATCAAGAAACAACATTGAAAAGGGCAAGTGATACTCGATGGGGCTCACATTATGGTACAATACTTAGCTTGATTTTTATTTTCTCTTCTGTGGTAGAAGTTCTTGAAGTCATTGAGGAAGATGGAAATAATCCTAAACAAAGAGATGAAACATGTCAATTATTGAATCATATTCAATCTTTTGAATTTGTATTCAATTTACATTTGATGAAAAGTATATTAGGAGTTACTAATGAGTTGTCTCAAGCTCTACAAAGAAGTGATCAAGACATTATAAATGCTATGACAATGGTTAAAGTGTCCAAGCAACGATTGCAAAGTACAAGAGATGATGGTTGGTCCTCTTTGCTCAATGAAGTTTTACTATTTTGTGATAGTCACAATATTCTTGTTCCAAATATGAATAATATATTTGTAACACAAAGAAGATCAAGGCGCAAAATCCAAAAGGTCTCAAACTTGCATCATTTTCAAGTTGAATTATTTTATCAAGTGATTGATAGACAACTTCAAGAGCTTAACAATTATTTTACAGAGGTAAATACTGAGCTACTTTTTTGTATAGCTTGTTTGAATCCAAGTGACTCGTTTTTTGCATTTGATAAGGAGAAGTTGCTTCATTTAGCTTAATTTTATCCAGATGAATTCTCTTCTACTAAAATTTTGACACTTGATAGTCAACTTGAGAAATTTATATTGGATATGTGATGAGCGGATAATTTATACGCTTTTTGGCATTATTTTTAGTATGTTTTTCATAGGATCTAGTTACTTTTAGGGATGTTTTTATTAGTTTTTATGTTAAATTTACATTTCTAGACTTTACTATGAGTTTGTGTATTTTTCTGTGGTTTCAGATATTTTCTGGCTGAAATTGAGGGACTTGAGCAAAAATCAGATTCAGAGGTTGAAGAAGGACTGCAGATACTGTTGGATTCTGACCTCCCTGCACTCAAAGTGGATTTTCTGGAGCTACAGAACTCCAAATGGCGCACTTCTAATTGCGTTGGAAATTAGACATCCAGGGCTTTCCAGCAATATATAATAGTCCATACTTTTCCCGAGTTTAGATGACATAAACTGGCATTCAACGCCAGTTCCATGCTGTAGTCTGGCGTCCAGCGCCAGAAACAGGTTGCAAAGTGGAGTTCAACGCCAGAAACACGTTACAAACTGGCGTTCAACTCCAAGAATGACCTCTCCACGTGTAAACTTCAAGCTCAGCCCAAGCACACACCAAGTGGGCCCCGAAAGTGGATTTCTGCATCATTTACTTATTTCTGTAAACCCTAGTAACTAGTTTTTATAAATAGGACTTTTTACTATTGAGTTATCATCTTTAGTTTTATCTTTAGATCACGTTTGGGGGCTGGCCTCTCGGCCATGCCTGAACCTTTCACTTATGTATTTTTCAACAGTAGAGTTTCTACACACAATAGATTAAGGTGTGGAGCTCTGCTGTTCCTCAAAGATTAATGCAAAGTACTACTGTTTTTCTATTCAATTCAACTTATTCCGCTTCTAAGATATTCATTCGTACTTCAATATGATGGATGTGATGATCGTGACAGTCATCATCATTCTCAACTTATGAACGCGTGCCTGACAACCACTTCCGTTCTACCTTAGATTGAATGGATATCTCTTAGATATCTAATACAGGGGACCGAGTCCGAGATATTAGAGTCTTCATGGTATAAGTTAGAACCCATGGATGGCCATTCCTGAGATCCAGAAAGTCTAAACCTTGTCTGTGGTATTTCGAGTAGGATCTGGGAAGGGATGGCTGTGACGAGCTTCAAACTCGCGAGTGCTGGGCATAGTGACAGACGCAAAAGGATCAATGGATCCTATTCCAGTATGATCGAGAACCGACAGATGATTAGTCGTGCCGTGATAGAGCATTTGGACCTTTTTCACAGAGAGGATGGGATGTAGCCATTGACAACGGTGATGCCCTACATAAAGCTTGCCATGGAAAGGAGTATGATTGATTGGATGAAGACAGCAGGAAAGCAGAAATCAGAGAAACGAAAGCATCTCTATACGCTTATCTGAAATTCTCACCAATGAATTACATAAGTATCCCTATCCTATTTTAATTTTCGTTCACTATAATCTCTTTATACATTTGAATCCGCCTGACTGAGATTTACAAAGTGACCATAGCTTGCTTCAAGCCGACAATCTCTGTGGGATCGACCCTTACTCACGTAAGGTTTATTACTTGGACGACCCAGTGCACTTGCTGGTTAGTTGTACGAAGTTGTGAAACAGATATAAGATCATGAACGTGCATATTGAGTTTTTAGCGCCGTTACCAAGGAATGGAATGATCACGATTTCGCACAACAATATGCATCTTGATGATCAATTCTCAAATATAAATGGAATTAGTGGACTATCTTAAAAGTTAGTTGAGACAAAAAAGCATATTGTTTATCCATTGGTATTTCTTCTGTTGAAATTAGCTTTGATTCTACCTGTGGCAACGGCATCAGTTGAGAGAACATCTTCTGTTATGAATATCATAAAGAATCGACTTCGTAATCGAATGGGAGATGAGTGGTTGAATGATTGTTAGTAGTTAATGTAATTTTTTATTTTTTTTTTTGTATTCGAATAATTAATGTGCACTTTTATATTTTTTAAATTTAAATTAATATATATTTTGATAGTAATGTGTATTATTTTTGTCCCTCTAATATAAATTTTCTAAGTCCGTCACTGGCTATACCGGGTACAATCAAAGAACTATTTGAGAGTTAGATAGGAGGGCCTGACAGAAAAGATGAGCAAGAAAAGTGGTTGCTTGGATTCTTTGTAGTAATTTGAAATATATAGCTGGAACGTAATGCGAGAACTTTTCAGAATAAAAAGGGTAGCGATGAGGATATTAAAATGAGGTCGTTGTCGAACTACAAAGCATAGTATGACACTGATCTATTTGGTTATTGTTAGCAATATCGGAGATGACAATGAATTAGTCATTTTTGTGTTCCTTGTGTTTTGTTGTATGTGTTTGTGTTTCTTTGAGTCGCTATACTTTAATGTGTTCAGCTTTCTTTGTTCAAAAAAATTTTTAAAAATCTAAAACTAGGATGTGGCTTTTCACAGGTACAAGACTGTTCTGTTGTGCAGCTACATCTAATCTTCAATCACTCTAATTTTTTTGGTCTTGGTCTTCAATCTCTTGAACACTTACAATTATCCTTTTTTTTTTTCTCCCCCTTTTCTTTTGTTCGTGATCCGCTTATAGTTTTTTTCCCCGACCATAAAAAATGTTTCTGTTTGATTTTTGTTTCTGTTTTTCTAACGGACCTTGTGTGTCAAGATAGGCCATCCTTTGGCCCAACTCATGTAGTATCCGATTTTGTCCGGCACTCAAAATAATGTGATTTTTCAGTTCGAAAAAAAAATCCCGTCCAAAAAAAAAGTTCGAAAAAAATAAAATTAGTACTACGAGGGAGACTAATAAATGTGCAGAGCACTTAGCAAAATTGAGTCTAGCTAGATCTCCTGGACTCAGATTCATTGACAGATCTCCTGCCTCTATAGTACAACTGCTTGCTGATTATGTGAAAGGGGTGGCTCCATCTCCACCCATTTAGTGTGTGTGTTTTCTTTCCTTGGGGCTGTAGGCCCCCGTACTTTACCAAATAAATAAATAACGTGATTTGATTCTGCCAATAAATTCTGACAAAGAAAAATAAATTATTTTCCTAATGTATAGTCTATTTTTGAAATAAATAATAACGTAGAGTCAATTATTAGAAGGGGTTTAATGATGACGATGTTTACATCTCTTATATTGAGCAGTATATATATACAAGAAAGTTTTCACTTTGAACTTTATTGATTATTATTTATCAATAATCTTCTTTATTTCATCTTGTGGCCTGGAGAGAGGGGGAGAGTGACATTATATATTCATATATATTATAAATACTAACCTGTCATTGTTCGTTCATATTAAACTGAGATTCTGTTTCTAATGGCAATCAGCTGAGAATTAAACAAGCTTATACTGGTATGATGAGGTCAGGTAGATAAGACTAAAAAAAATAAAGTTTAAACTTGTGGGGTGGAATTTATTATGAAACGACAACCCCCAAAGGCATTGCCAACAAAATGAATTAATCATATGAAAAACTAAAAGTGAAAACATTATGTATTCGGTTAATAAAAATCAAACTTATTGAAATTAAACAACATTCTACTCGCCGTTGCAAAACATCTGTAGCTTTAAAGAACAGTTAAATCTACCATTTAACATCGTTAGATCTTTATTTTTGCCAATCTTTTTACGTATAATTTTATCTATTTACTCACTTTTTGTCTTATAAGATGATAATATAGTATTGCTGGTTGTATCTTGTATCTTTAATATTTTGTTTATGTTTTTCTGATGGTTGGTTGGAACTTAACGAATCGTTTGACATGTAATATCAATAATTTATTTCTATGTATTATCATCTTACATATTGATTAAAATTAATATTTCTATGTATCATTT